>NC_056747.1:497606228-497798728 GCF_019279795.1 Protopterus annectens | reverse complement strand
GAAGCAGAGATCTAACCCTGTGTGTCAAACAAAACATGGTGGAATGACAGATTCATCATGCAAAAAGTTGCTTCTTATCTACAACAAACCTCCACACCAAAGTTAGCAATGCAACACACTTCCTTCATTCACAAAAGAGTTAGACAGTTGGATAGGTATCCACAAGTTTACCCCTGGTGTGACTTACCTGTTTTTCCTTGAAAGATGAGTTAAGGTCTAGAGGGGTACTGGCAAGGTATAAATAGCCAGAGGGCCAGGTTGCCATGTATTTTCTATCATTCTGTGATTCTGTCTTTTGGCCTATGGTCTTAATCCTTTAGCTACTGGTCACGTTCATTACACTGCAACCCAGAGATCCTTGTTAGTAGCTTTTCTTTGTATGCCTTCCATTTACTTATATGGGCTTCAAAACAGCATACAGTAGTGAAGGTGTAATTTGACCAAGGCCTGTGGAATGGAAACATAACTTTTTTGCTTCAGGAAGTTATTCTCCTAAAGATAAACCCCAACAGTGATTTTGTTGCTGCCACTGCCCTCTTATTCTGATCCTCATAGTCCAGTCCAGGTATGATCAGCACCCCCATGATCCTTTTTTTTGGCTTTGCTGCAGTCAAGACCCCTCCTTCATGATAGTTCACACCAGGGGTTTTGTGACATAAGTGCAATATTTCACAGGTGTTTGCATGATCCTAAAATGCCACCTTATATGCCCACTTGTTCAGTTGTTTTTATTGTTTAGATTTTTCTGAGACAGACACTGAAAGGTACTAGACCCAGGAAAGGTGCTGTTTGTCACTTTCCCATTTCCTGACATTGTCCATCTCATCACGGTACACTGGGTTGTGCCATTTAACCATGCAGCTATCCATTTCCTCAGTCTTGGTCCTACTCCCAACCCCTCCGGCTTTCTATATGGACCAAAGTCAAATGCCTTTTTGATGTTTAGGCAGGTTCTATGTTCTGGTACCACTGAATGAAGATGACCTGAAACCCAGTCATAAAACGTAATTAGATCAGACTAACTCTTTCTAGCCATTGATGAATGTTGATTTAAGCCCTGGAGATTTTTGTCCTCCAGAGAGGATAGAGTGATGTGGGCAGCAAAGCCAAAGGAGGTGGAGTTTCAATATATATTAAAGACACATACACCTCCAGGCTGGTCAAACAGTATGACGCACAGGAGGCACTCCAGGTGCAGTTAACCGTTGACAAGACCCCTGTTCAAATTATAGCTAGCCACAGGCCCAAAATTTGACTCAAGATGCCCACTCCACTTATCTGGACCTCTTCAAATCTATCAAGATTCAACCCTTTATCCTGATCCTGGGTGACTTTAATTCCCAACCATAGATTCAAAAAACTACTCATGCCAGAACACAAATGCCCAGAAATTCCTAGATTTTATCAATGCAAATGCCTTGGAACAGCTAGTTGATAGCCCCACAAGAGGTGATAATATCTTGGATTTGTTATTAACCAAGATGGGTAATCACTGCAGCACCCCTATAGTATCATCCTCCCTGGTAAGATCAGACCGCAAAGCAGTGACTCCCCCCCCCCCACCCTCTAGCTAGGGTGAACAAACTTCTCCAAAGCTGATTACAACCTCCTGAGGGATGGTATAAACAGCTTCACAGCCCCTCCCCCATGGTAAGAACTGGCACCAATGTCCAAATCTACACTGAAGTACTATATTAGCATTTATATAGATCCATGGAATCAGGAATACCTGACAGGACAAAATCATCCTCCGCAAGGAAGAGTAAACGTGTCTGGTGGACATCTGCAATAAATAAACTATATAACAAAAGGAAAAAATTGCTGTCCAGGACCAAGAAGGAGCAGATGCCCAACTGGAAGCAATCTCTCCTTAGCCTGAACAAGCAAATAAGAGCACCAGTGAAATCTTCTAAAGCTAACATCGAGTCCAAATTCACCACATCTACTAGGGACAATCATAGGGCCTTCTTTTCATATGTCTGCAATCTCAAATGAAGCATGCAGATCTGTTCAGAACTGGTGGTCAAATACACCACATACACAAATCCTGTAGATATAGCCAATCTACTGACTGACAGATTCAGAGAAAACTTCACCCCTCTATCCCCTTCAGTAAATCAGGACATCCCCAGTACCTGCCCCCCCCATCCCTTATCTCTAGGAAACAGGTCATCACTGCCGTCTCAAAGGCAAAAAATACAGCTTCCATGGGACATGATAACATCCCAGGCTGCATCCTACATGAACTCAGGCATGAACTTACAGCACGATTAGGTATCCTGTTCAACCAAAGCCTGAGTACCGGCTTTGTCCCAGCTGAGTGGAAAATGGCCACTATCATCCCTTTACACAAAGGTGGAATGTCCACCGATCCAGGAAATTATAGACCCATCCACCTAACTAGTCTGATCTGCAAGTCTATGGAATGGATTATCATGGACCTCATTAACAGGGACATTGTCATCCTCCAAACACTCGACCCCACACAGTTTGGCTTTGTCAAGGGGAGGTCATGTCTGTTAAATCTGGTTGACTTCTTTGAGAAAGTCACCAAAGCCATGGACGAAGGTAAGATGGTGCACACAGCCTACCTTCACCCAGTCAAAGCTTTCAACACTATTCCCCACTCGGGTATGGTAGATAAACTCTCTCAACTAGACATCAGTCCATGTGTTACCAGATGGGTAGCAAACTGGCTCACTGATAGAACCCACCTAAACAAAATAGGGGAAGCCACCTCAAGCAGTACACCCATAGCAAGTGGTGTACCCCAGGGATCAGTCTTGGGGCCTCTGTTATTTGGGATATACTTCTCTGAGGTGCAGGCCAAAACCAGTGGTCTGTGGCTGACCAGGTTTGCAGATGATTGCAAGCTGGACACAGTCATCATTTCCCCAAGTGATGTGGACGTCCTCCAAGAGGGTCTCACCCAAACAAATGACTGGTGCCAGAAACATGGTCTCAAGCTGAATGCCAAAAAATGCATCATCATCCCCTTTGGGTAGAGTGACATCCCCACATATTATCACATTAATAACAAAGTCCTAAGTACACAATCAACAATGAAGGATTTGGGCACCCAGGTTTATAGCAACCTGAATTTTGACCATCATGTTGCTTCCATTGTATGGACAGCTTCCTACATGGCCCACCTCATAAGTAAGGGTATCTCATCCAGGGAGAAAGAGGTCATAAGATCCCAGTATTCTTCCCTTATAAGGCCAATTATTGAGTACAACACCCCCTTTGGCATGAACCTTGCAAAGCACATGCAGCAGTTGGAGAGACCACAGAGGTTCCTCACCAGGAGAATCCAAGGCCTCAAACACCTACCCTACACAGATAGGCTAAAATCCCTGTACCTCTACTCAGTTTCATACAGACTCCTCAGAGGCGACCTCTGTCTGGCATACAAAGCAATCACAGACCCCGCCTTAATGGGACGATGTATATCTGCAAGTCAAGCTCCACTGGAACAACCCATACACGTGAACTCAACCTGGTCTGTGATATCAATAGGACTTGTTGGTGGGACTGATTTGTGTCCCAGAGACTCCCCCATCTGTGGAATAGACTTCCTCTCCACATCAAGCAGAGTACCTTATTATCTCTGTTTAAGCACAACCTGGAGAACTGGATGAGAAACAGAAAATACACTCCTGGGATTTCACCTGTGTTCATGCTGGACAGGGACTCAGGGTGCTGACTTGTCTAAACATGGACTAAACTCTTGGCTAGGCTTATAAGGGCCTCAGGGCCAATAACCTAGTAACCGCTTATGATCCTATAATCCTAAACTAATCCTCTGCTATGCAAAGAGGTGGAAGCTTTTAACACTAGTCAGGTTGTTAGTGTGTGTGACTGTAGTGCAAGGTATGGGTAACTTACCATCAGATCTTATGTGTACATTCCCCCCTCTGTGGAAACATTTTGGGGTTGGGGAGTTGGCATAATGGTTAAAGTGTTTACCTCACATCCACAAGGTGTACAGGGTTTGATTCTCATCTTTGAGGGAAACTGGTTAGGCTTAAAATAGCACACAAGGGCAGCTGTTCTTAGCACTTACCTATGAACCTAAAGGCTACC
Source organism: Protopterus annectens (assembly GCF_019279795.1). NCBI lineage: Eukaryota > Metazoa > Chordata > Ceratodontiformes > Protopteridae > Protopterus > Protopterus annectens. The sequence goes on along the minus strand of NC_056747.1, from coordinate 497,794,642 downwards.
AATCCTCTCTTTAAGATTCTCTGCATGATGTTTTTCTTTTTTAATTTCTTAAACAAGATAAACTTGTGAGAACTTAAAAAAAAAAAAAAAAAAAAAAACAGAACAAATTGCTCCTCACCAACCTTATTCCTTTACTTTGATCAGATCTGGTACCTCAGCCATTTACCTTCATAGGATCTGAAGTACATTTACAAAACAAACCTTCTCATACAAATGCAAACCCCAATGAATTCATTGACAATTAAGCAATTATTCAATCAATATGTTAATTTTTAAAGTACACCAAACACATTTATACACTCGAATTTAGAATTTCAGTTACTATACGATACTTAAAACAAACATTTATTTCTTGATTAAGACATTTAGGAAACATTGTTTTATAATTTAATATTAATTTGGTTTTCAGTTCAAGCAATTTAAGTAATCACCAGCCCTAGAGAGATATGGTTTTGTAACACACAAAAGAAAAAAACTTGCATGTCTTTTGAGTTTCTAATACTATGATTGGAATGGACCCCATTCCTAAGTCAAAGTATGATTAAAGTTCATGTAATTAGTATTGTTTCAGTCTTTGATTTTAGCCAGAAGTGATATTCTTAGCACCCACAATGTATCCAGTATTGATTCCTACTGCAATTCATATGGAGTTACATGTGTTAGTAGCATATCTAAGGACGATTATAAATTCTTTTCTATAAGACCTGTAGCTCCTACTTGGAACTGTCTGGGTATCCTTTTTCCGCATTGCCTTCTTTTCTGTCTGCAAATTCGGGTATTGTATAACTCTGTCTTTCATAAGACACCGTAGTCACTGGGTGTGGCGATTTCATTGATCAATGCTACTTTGGTCTTCTTTTCATGGACCACTATATGCGGTTTCCTAGCATCTATCTTTTGAACTGTTAGTAATGGGTGATCCCATGTGATATAAACGGGTGATTCCATGTGATATAAACGGGTGATCCCATGTGATATAAACGGGTGATCCCATGTGATGTAGACGTCACCATTTTCTATGATGCTTTGTGTCCAATGTTTTTCTGCTGCTTCAGTATTATAATGTTTGCACAATCCCCAGTCCAATGGTCTTGCCACATTATTATGCCTTTCAGTACAGAGTCCCTCTGCAATTAGTATGTCACAACCAGCAACAACATGTGAAACTGTTTTCAGTTCTTTTTTACAAAACCTACATTTGCCTGTTTCTCCCACATGTTTAATGGACTTTGTAAAGCAATGTGTATGTAGCCCATTATCTTAGGCTGCCATTATTAACTTCTCATCTGTTGGTTTAAATTCACCTCTCCTTAACCATTCCTGTGTTCAATCCTGATCAACATGAGATTGTTCCAAGAGTTTTCTGTACTTGCAACTATATGTATGCATTTTCCACAGTTCTTGATTTCTCATCTGATCCATCACCTTATATTCTTTCTTTCTTTTGTTTTTTGGCACATTCAGTTGCTCCCTGAACTGTAGCTTCCTCTGGTTTGATTTCCTTTCCCACTTGACTCCGATATGCTTCTGCTAAACTAAGCAGGGAAGTCATCTTAGACTTATTATGCTCATGTTTTAAAACTTTCTCTATTTTTGGGTCAGACCTATGATTGCAGATCTATACATGTAATAACTTTTGAGGAGGCTCATACCTCCTTCAGAATGGGGAATATATAGTCTTGGTATACAATGATTTTTATAAATCATTTGATGAGCATGAAACATTCTTTTTTTCCTGTCCAACTAATCCAACACCTTTTGGAGCCAGTCATTCACTCCAAAACTGTAACTGGTTTATAGCTTGGACTTTGTTCCTAGATGTCAGCACTGTTTTCAGTATTAATTTTAGTCTTCTAAAATGTTCCTTGCTAAGTTTTATTTGCATTTGTTCATGTTTTATTGTTGATCCTTCATCAGTTCCCAAATATGTATATACTCCCTCTTGCTCAAGTTCTTTTAGATCACATTTCTGTCCCTGGCTGATGTTTTCTTGGTGCTGCAGTTTTCCTGCTTTAAAGGTTGCTTTTGCTCATTTGTCAAGACCAAATGACATTCTTCCATCATCTGAAAAAGTTTTGACCAAATTTAGTTGTGCTTTCAGTTCCTCTTCTGATGAACTATACAGTTTCACATCATCCACAAAAAGAAGATGAAACGTCTTTATACTTTGCTGTTTCCTGGGAGCTAAAGTGTAGCCATGAACTAATCTGCTAAGTAGACAGCTTAATGGGTTAAGGGCAAGACAAAAGAACAGAGGTGACAAAGAGTCACCCTGGAATATTCCCCTTTGAATTTGTATCCTTGGAGTAATAATTTGCCTTTATTATGGCTTAACTGTAAAGTGGTTTGCCACTGGTTCATGGTGCTGTAATGTAATCAATCAGTGTTGAGTGCATCTTATACATTTTTAAGAACTCCTTTATCCATAAATGTGGAAAACCATCAAATGCTTTTTTGTAGTCTACCCATGCATACTTAGAATTTTCCCCTTTTTACAGTTCTCCATTATGACTTTATTTAACAACAAAGAATTCTTTGTGCCATATGACTTTCTTTTGTTACCCATTTGTTCTATTCCCATGACTGGGCTTTCTTCTAAATGACTAAAAACTCTGTCGGCATCAATTCCAGAGTATAGTTTATACATCATCAGAAGGCAAGTTATTGGTGTACAGCTTTCAGGTTTAATAAAACAAAAGGAGCACTAGGATAGTTGTTTCCACTGATATAAAGTTTTAATGTAACACAACCACGTTGCCAGCACCAACACCACATAATCGTTGAAACACAGTACGTTTTCATCAGTAGTATCACAGACTTCATCAGACAACAGATACAACAACATGACACTTAATATATACCATTCTAATAAACCTTAATTAAATAAATTAGCTAATTATGTCCAATAAAAAGTATTGTTGAAAATAAGTGTATAAAAAACTGTAAAACTGTTTGCCAATGCTGTTAAACATTTGAAATGTTCTACACATTAACACTTGAAAACATACATACATAAATACATAAATATGTAGAAAATTTTAAAAACATTAGAAAATGTTAAAAAAAGCACTTGTTAAATGTGTAAAGAATCATTAAGAATCTCTATAAAATATAAACATGCAGGTAAATAACACCATCTGGTGTTGAAAAGGTAAAAAGACAAGAACTTGTATTAAACAGCTAGCATCAAATCCATACTAGACTATGTAAACATACACATGGTAAAAGTGTGTTTAAAACATATGTAAACATATGAATGGTAAACATGTGTTTAAAACATATGTAAACATAAGAAAATCTGTGTTTAAAACATGGAGTTACATGTATAAAAATATAGTTGTTTATAACTTAGCAGATCTTAATTTTAAAACTGGGGCAAGGGAGACCATGTCGTTTAAACCTGTAGTCACTGGGTGTTGCGATTTCAATGATCAATGCTACTTTTATCATCTTTTCCTGGACCACTATATCCAGTTTTCTGGCCACTGTCTTTTGAACTGTTTTTAATGGGTGATCCCATGTGATGTAGACTTCATCATTTTCTATAATGCTTTGTGTTTCCAGTGTTTTTCAGCCACTTCAGTACCATAATGTTTGCACAATCCCGAGTGCAACAGTCTTGCCACATTATTATGCCTTTCAGTATAAAGTCCTTCTGCCATTAGTATGTCACAACCAGCAACGAGGTCTGCAACTGTTTCCAATTCAGAGGTCTGAAGGGAGAGATGAAAATTCAGCAAGCAAGAGAGAGTAGTAGTGTGCTGAAATTAATTTATCCTCAAGTCTTGGTGAGTACCTTGGACCCTATTTTTCACAAAATCTCACCAAGGGAACACTGATATATAGACTGTATTTATTATAGCAAATATCATGGATAGAAGTAGGTTAAAAATTAAAAAGATAGCTGGGTGCACAAGGCCCAGGATAAAAAAGTGCCCAATCCTGGTAGGCACACTGGTGAGAGGATTAGAAAAGATGACAGTACAGAATCCTGAAAATACGGAAACATTCTTGCCTGCATAGAGAAGTTAATGTAACTGTAGTTTATTTGATTTTTCTTGCTCCACTGTTGTATAAGGGATCACAGTTGCTGTCTTCCAGTTCTCTGGTAATTCTGCACTAGCTAGTGACCTGTTGAAAATCTCCTTCACAAAGTTTTAAACTAAATAAAACTAACATTCTTTTTTTACCATCCAGTTTATTTCCCCACAAATTAAAAACACTAATCAAGGGTGTTCAGTTCTAGATAATCTACCACATATTTCATAGCAGATGAATGGTACATGCTGTGGAGTTATTGTTATTTTTATTATTTGCTTTATTTGTTTAGTTTATTTATTTAACATTTGTTAACCGAGTTAGTTCATAGACTCTCTTTAACCATAACCTCTGCTATGTAGGCAAGGATAGATGTTATGCAAACATGGACAATTTAGAATAGCCAGTCAACCAGCATGCTTGTGGAACATGTGGAGAAAAAGAGCATTTGGAGAAAAGCTAAGCAGATAATGGGAGAACATGCAAATTAAACAGATAATTATCTAAAGTCAGTACTGAACCCCATACCATAGAGATGTAAGGCTGAGATCTCATCATTGTTTATTTATGACTGTACTTATGTAACCTATATCTTAAGTGTACCTCATTGTGAGGAATGCTCCTCATTTTAAGACTTAAGAAACTCCACACATTTTGATGGTGAGTATTTCTTCATAACTTTCAAATGTTAAGCACTTGTACACTAATTTTACAAAATGCTTTACATGGGACCTCTCATAAACAACTGCACCATCCTTGCATAGTTCTGTCCCTAAAGGTGATACCGGTCTGGAAACTTATTTCATACATTGTGAAATGACCTTTTAAAATGGAAATGTGCAATGAAACATCATATTCATTATGCAATCCCACATGAGAAGCATTTGACCCAAAACATTACTAACTGCCAAAGTTATGACGCACTATTTAATCTGCTGAACATTTTCCTGTAACTTTATTAGGTCTATTCTTTTGATGAACATTTCCTGTAACTTTATTAGTTCCATTATTTTGACGAATATTTCCTGTAACTTTATTAGGTCCATTGTTTTGACAGCAGATTATACAATGCCAACTGTGGATCTTTTTCATGCAAAACAGCCCTGCCCTCGCACACTTCTATTTCCAAAGATCACTTCAAACGCTAAATGTTATTTTATGCAAGAGTGCAAAAATCACCATTCAAAACAGAATTGCATAATTCATGACATTTACAAATAAAAGGAAAACTCCAAAAGATCTGTCCTGTAATTTTACTCTTCCATCAATGTTTATGAAAACGTGTTTAAAGTGAAAAACATTTCATTTTAACTTCAATGTAAAGTTCAACTTTTTGCATTAAAATTGGAAGATGCTATATAGGGGAATAATTGGATTCATTATGGTGATCTCTAACATGAGTATACTGAAAGTTTATATCAGAATATTGCTAAGTGCCAATGTTATGAGAGTTAGGACAAACATTTCCTCATAATTTTATTGAAATTCATTGTCTTTGCCAAATTTGCAAAATGTCATCTGTGGCACATCTCCTTATTTGTCCAACCACAGGACCATTTTGGATAGGAAACATCTCTTGTTATGGTGCAATTTGGCTCTTCATAGTCCCTGACTTTATCCCATAAGATGACTATTGAAAGAGTTTGCCCAAAATATCGTTAACCATGAAAGTTCTGAATCTGGCTAGCCTGGCTCAGGGATTCAGAAGGATGGAGCCCTAACTATGACCCAGGTGAATGGGTTTTGATTAGTAGCCTGGGCACTGGAGGAGCCAGGAATGGAGGGGTTGGATGAACAGCAGTTGCCTTTTGTGTGGGGAGGGCATACATTTGTGTGCCCAATTTCCCTGATGTACACCAGGGAAATCACTGCTCATACTTCTCACCAAGGGGCAGGGCTGCTTGGCGGGAATGTCCCTCTGGAAAGGAGGAGCCAGCCTCCATGGTCAGTCCTTTGATGCTTCTCCTGAGTGCATGGAGAAGGTTTGGGAATAATTACAATGAAGGCCCATCTTCCCCTGATGGCTGCCTAACTGATGGTTTCTCACAGCTGACCTTGAAGGAAATAAAGGGGTGATTGTTGAGGAGGTGTCTGATGATTTGTCAGACAGTGGAAAGCAGCAAGCAGCAAAAAAGTTATGAATCTGTTTAATATGGCAAACATCTCCTTATAATATTACTAAGCATCATCATTTTTACACCATATATGCCAAACAGCATATGTGAGATCTCACTTAATGAACAGCTGTATTGTCCTTGCACTATTCCCATCTACCTAATTCATGCTCAGTATGTATTGCCCAGGGTCTCCCTCTTTCACGTCCAGACATAATGTTCATTGTCTGCTATCCAATTGCACCCCCTGTCATGCAGACAAGAATGGTAGCAGACTCGTGATTGCTCTGCTATGGAAGATGGTGAAAACATTCAGTCTCCCTATATCGGGACTCACTGTAGCAGGTCCCAACATTTCAAATGTTTCTACAAGAGGAGAATGATGTGAGCTGTACAAGTAGAATCATCTAGTGAAAATCAGTCCATGTATTTATACATAGAATGAAAGGAGGCAGCATCCATCATGAACCAAAACAATGCACAGTCAGATAGCTACAAGTAAAACTTAGATCCACGTGCATATGAAAGAATCTACTTATGGATATTCAGCACGTCAAATAAAACTAAAAGGAATATCTCACTTAGAAGCAAATGTGATGCTGAACAAGGAAACTAGAAAACAAGAAGTAAAAATTATTCAAATTCAAGTTTATTTAGATGCTTGTGGCCCAAGAACCAATGCAATAGATCAACAGAGGCATAAAACTAACAATATGAACTGTAAAATACCACAACAATAAAAACAGCAAAAAAAAATAAATAAATAAAATAAATGTTCATGATGCAATACTAGAAGAAATCAACCAACACAGGTAGCAGCGACAGAAAATAACTAGCCAAACAAATGCAAAGTTAAAATGTTATATAAAAGATTAAAGGAAACAAAACTCTAATGCATGCAGGTAGGTACAATTTCAAAACAGCTCCAGGAGCACATTGAGTAGATATGATTTCTAAATAATTTTAGAAGACTGGGAGTTGAAAAACTTTGTGGAAGTCAACACTAACTGATATCAAGAAAGGAAGGAGAGACGGAATAGAACATATGAAGAGTCATTTATACTTTATTGGAAGAGAAAGGGTTATATGGATCAGTCTGTTTAAACTGTGAGTTCAAGTCTTTGAATACTTCAGTTGAGACTTAATAAAGTGAGAAAATATGAAGGGTAATGAGATGGGAGTCATAGCTAATAAAACAGCATAAATAAGAATTTATTTATAGTCAAAACTGCATAGAAAATATAAGAGGAAAAAAACACGGTTAGTTTTGAGTACACAAAAGTGTGTCAGTTGTAAGGAAAAACACATGATTAATGCCATGATTAAAGGATGACCTATGACTCTGTATAGGCTAATTAGAGATGGACTACTACTTTTACAGAGCATAACCTATTTATAAAGGGAGGGTAACTAGAAATTACCTTTCTGAAACAACATATGTTATTTTTAACCTCTAAAATGGTAGGTATGCTGTGTTGTGGCAGTTCCTCTCTTTCTCAAAGGAAGCAACTCTACCTACTGATAACAGATAAATATACAGCACTTTTCCTCCTAAGACTAAATCTGTATTCTACAGCTGTAAGCCATGTGTGAATTCAGTTCTCATACCCCAGTGTGTAATTTTATTAAGGCCACATTATGTTTCAAGGGTATAAATTCTAAAAATCAGACAGATTATTGTGTCTTCAGCCACAGATAAGCCCCCATCCTAGCATTTTGAGTTAATTGATTGTTCCTGCACTTCACTAAGTAACACAGGGACCGGACCCCCCTTCATTGAAAGGAATGTGGGAATAAAATTAGTGACTTTTTTACCTTTTTACAAAGTATTGGTCAGAGCAAATTACACAGTCAATTGCTTTGAGCAAATCTTAAATTCTAGTCCAGCTATATACAGCTGTCGTGATTTATGAAATATGCTCCCTAAGTTAGTTTTTAGAAGTAATAATTTCATAATCACAAAAAGAGGTCTGTTATGACATTCTTGTCTGACTGTTGTTGAACCAGCCATAAATATTACTTGCTACAATGGCTTTTGACAATTCAGGACACAGAGCCTTTATTTTATGTTTTCAGAAATTATAGACTAGAAAGTGGTATAAAAACTTGAAGTAATGGGTAGAAGGCAATACTGAATGGAATCATATGGGGAAAATACAAGAGTAAAACATGGGCCTGTATGACAAGTAGATGGTTATTTGCCTTTTAATTGAGTTAGTCAAAATCAAAAGTCTAAAGGTAAGTACAATGAGTGAAGGTTAGAATTCTCCTTCACTTTGGAATATAGAGATGATGGAATAATTTTGAAATAGAGAAGATGCAATAAAGGCTTGCAAAAGTTACTGAAAAACTAATTATGGAAAGGCTAAGGGTGGTATTCATAGTCCGGAATTTTGTAGCTACATATCGGTTATCCATAAAGCTGCTACTACATACATATGCAAATAAGCTAACCACTGGTTATTTGCTGTGAATATGGAAAATCAAAGAAGTTTTGAAAAACACTCCCACTTATGGCAAAAGCATTAAATACCTAAAGTTAATCACTATCAACGTGCATGCTACTACATGGAAGCCATAGGCTTTGTATAACTTCATATGTATTCAGATATTGTACATGGGCATGGCTATGTACAATCACATTTGAAACACTTAATGCAAGCAGTGGACTGTGCAGCTTTTATTATTAATATTTAAAAAAAATAAGGGAGGTTAAAATGTTTTACATGTGTTGACTGTGGCATACTTTTTATGTTCAGTAATGCTGCAGAACAAAGGATCAAGGCAGAGAAGATGAAGAAAACCACATCTTCACTGGAGCCCTAAGGACATATGGTAAATGCCTGTTTGGTAAAGTGGGGTCCAAACAAGCTGAGAGGACAAAAGCCTGGAATCAAATCAAAATGGTCATTAATACAGTTTGTAGAAGAAACTATAGAATAACACAGAGCAAGAAGAGGACAAATGAATCTTAGGATGTGCTAGAAGCAAGGCAAGGCAGAATTCAATTGCACATATCAGTACTGGGGAAAGCCTCCATCAATAATCCATTTAATGCCAGATGAGGAGTAAATGATTTCCATCCAAGAGGATGACCATGACACAGAAGATGATGGCACTAGTATAATCAGAGATGGTGTAAACAGTGGCTCCTACTACCTTCTGTAGCAGCAACATTTATCAGCTCACTAAGGTTGTTTCCATAAAGCTGCCATTACATGCATATGCAAATAAGCTAACTACAGGTTATTTGCTGTGTGTCTTGGTGCAGCTTTAAAAATAGTAACATGTATTTATATAATGAAATGAATGCTGGCATGGAATGATTGGATTAAACTTGTGACAATTACTATTAACAGGTGAATCTTCCGATCTACACAGAAAGACAATAAAGGCAATGTGCATAGTAAGCGTGCCAACACCTCCTTACCCAGATAATTAGTTTATGTTACTTCTTTATTGGTAATGGTGTCAAATAATTTTGTTCAGAGACATCACTTGAAACAAAAATTCCTCCTATACCAATATATTTAGAGGATATTAGTAGCAGAATGGCTGTTGATGATGATGATGATGGAGTCCTTCAGCTGCCTCATAAATATAACTATAGTAGGTGGCATGCAGTCCCCAAGTTTAATGCCAGGATCTCACTACCCAAAACAAGTGAGTAAGTCTGCAGGAAGTGACAGTGCATCACAAAATCACGCACATGCTGAAATTACACTCCCACTTGTACAGATGGAACATACCTGCAGCTCTACACCAATGTCACCAAACTCAGATGAACACTTTTAAGATGATGGCAGAAGTTCAGAGGTAATAGTGTCCACAATGACACCTTTACAAAGGGTAGCCAGACACAGAAATGTGTTAAGCTGCCCTAGGAAACATGCAAAGTGTTGTCTCCCGAGCAGCAAATTTGTTGTGACATTGTTCGGGATCAGATGACTCAGCTGGAAATGGTAAGTAGGAAAGCAATTCTATAATAGGTAGGTAATTGTAGAACTGTTTGGGAAAATATTAATCATTAAAAATGTATTTTTTTTGTTTTTTCCCAAACTGTTAATTTAGCAGTTTGACAATTACATAACTAATGCACAATCATTTGCCTATGCTTATCCAACATCAGCAGAGCTGGAACTCAAAGTGATGTAAATGCCTCCTGCCTGGCCATTCTGTGTTTTGAAGATCTCTTTAAAACTGTATAATTTTGTAAAAGCTGCAAAACAAACTTTTCTTTTTACACAGAAAAGTGTTTGCATGCATAAAGATGCATGCTGTATGCAAACACTTTGTGTGTGAAAAGAAAAATTTGTTTTTTTGCTTTTAGACATGATCTTTAAATACTGAATTAACACTTTTTACTAATAGAATCACAAGTATATTCAGAATGTACATAGTTGGATAAACAATCTCACTAGAATTTATTGTGCAAAACAGTTAAAAAATGTATTATTGCTTATATTATGATGTCTTATGACATCACTGAATAGAAGTGATTGGGCACGCAGGCATGACTTTTATATATAATAATACAAGTCAGTGTTGTTCTAAAATAAAAAAATATATATTATCTGAAGATGAGAAAGAATGTTAGATGAACAGTGAAGTGACAGCAGATCATGCACCACACAGCATAGCCACAGATATCACTGCATTCATCAGTTATACTCTGTTTTTTTTTTTTTTTACAAGAAAGGAAACACTAACCTAAATGTCAAGTTTCATAGTTTTGGACTAGGTGCCACCGCTCTGAGCAGCCATATGCTGTGCACCAGCCTGCTGCCTGGGGTCCCTTTCCCTTACTATTGCTGCTGGCTGGTCATCATTAGTCATAGTAGGACTGGATCTGGGAGCTGCAGTGACAGCAGTGGTCACTTGTCTACCAGACTGGTGCTTGACCATGCTGTTCAGAATGCAATGTGCATGCAGTAGCAGGGTCTTACAGAAGAGCACCCTAGGCTCATCTAGGCACCTAAAATGGCCCTCGGTGAAAATATGGGTCTAGGACAGGTCTGTATTAAACTTATTTTTTGCAGTTCCACTTGGATGTCGTGAGCCATGGCTATAGTGGATATCCAGCAGCACATAAAAGACAAAAAAGAGAGAGAGATAGACAAAGGAGGAAGACAAAACAAAGTAGTTTAGTATTCAGAAATATATTTTACCATGAATTACTACTTAAATAAAATAGGAAAAAAGAGAAAAAAAGATTTGTTCCCACTTACCAACAAGTTGACTACTGGGCATCTTACCATGCAGGAAAAAGTGTCAGATTGAGCTGGTGTGCCAGATCTGGGAATCATGTGCGCTCCCAGGTTGCTGTGCAGAGACATTGGTGATGCAGCCTAAAGCATCATTCACTACCTGGCAACTGAAGAAATGGTAGCCCTTCCTATTGAGGTAGTACTACCCCCATGGGACCATATGGGGCCCTGGAAACATGCTACAGTCAGGGAACAGAGGGAAGACTTGATATTGGAAGGGTTAAGGTCTGATGACTTCCCTTTGAAAACTGGTAGTTTTTTTACAGTAGACTTTAACAGATAGTTTTGAAGCTACTGTTGTGATTGAAGGTACTGTTCTGATCTTAGCAATGGTGGAAAACCTGTCGGACCTGAGTTGTGCTAGTAATTGGCTGATGGATAGTATGTTCCTTGCTAAAGGGAAAGTTTCCCATCACCTTTGTAGTATTCATGGTTTTATAAAATGCACTAGTTTTAGTAAATGCATTACCCTTGTCTACTATCAGATGTAGTGTAAGTCATTTTGTGATTATGCCATGATGTAGCAGGCTATCTATTAACTCTTAGCTATCTGTAATTTGTATGATTTGACATCCAGTATAGAATTTGTTTTGAGTGATTTTGAAATCATGGCAACCAAATGTATCCACTGCAATGTACCTGGTGTTAAAAGCAAGGGGTGACTCTCTTATTTCAAAGTACTACATTTCTAGGAAAGTAGTAGTAGCACTCATTTTTCTACCTGAGAATGACGTATTGCCAGCCTTTAATGAGCTTTGCCAAGCCTATCCTCTAAAAGCTACAGAGTTATTGCAGTACTTTGAGTGCTGGTATTTAAGAGGAAAATTGAGGAAGTTTGCAGCTAGATCTACAGTAAAAGCCTGATTTCCACCTTTGTTTCCCATAGAGATTTGAAATATCAACAAACTTAAAAAACTATGCCTCCCAAACATGTAAAATAGTGTGGAGGCATGACATTGTAGGCTTTATTGTCTTCTGGGTTGCATAATAGCTGATTTACATGCAGTCATGTCTATTATTGTTACAGAACAAAACAGATCTGACGAACTGCATGTACACCTATCCATAGGAACTCTTTGTCACCAATTAAGCCTCATCTATGATGTAGGTATGAACAGTTTGCTAAAGTCTTGGCCAGTAAAGATAACTATTCTGTGAATGATTTCCTGAAAGCTATGGCATTACGTCTGAAGATGTAGCTGTTGGAAGAATGGCCTGATTTATCAGCCTGTGTTTATGTATAGTTGATTGTGTTGTGTGTCTCTCTGCTGCTGTATAGATTATTGTATGTCTTCCTTAAGTGTAATATATTTTTGGTTGAATGTATGTTGCCACTCAATTGCACATTTGTACTTTTTGTTAGTATTGTATGACTCTTGTGTACATTTCACTTGCTGTTCCTGGCCTAATTTTGAGATTGCTTATCTTTTTATGTATGGCTGTAGAGGGATCCTTCACTCTTCTAATGTCTGCTGCTTGCAGACTGTGTTTTTGTTTTTCTTTTCAGCTAATCATCACTTAGATATTTACTCACACATGCCATGGCTTCAGGGGTTGTCACTGTTATGTCACCACTATGATGATTCAATGTCATAAGCTTCAATATCTATTGCTGGCAACCAAATGTACTGCCAGTGTTATGTTTTCAAGTTTTCCGGTGTCTGCACTTTATATCATTGATCTTATGAATGTATTTTAGATCATATCACTAAGTATTTCAAGATATATTTATAGTTATTTATCTGATAACTATGTAAGTAGGCTAGTCCTAAAACAAGTCTCAGCTACAACCTAAGCTAATGAGAAAAACATACAGAATGTAAATATATACATACATTGCACATTCTGTATATTGCAAAGGTGTCTGTTACATGACTGATTTATACTTAGATAGGGGCCTGTCAAAAGGCTCAGTACCTAACCTACAGTCAATGTACACTGGATTTAAGAACAGAATAAAAAAAATGACTGTTGAGATGCAAACAAATCAGGAAAATGGTTTTGGAGTAAGTAGGAGGGAGGTTGGTAAGAAAGCACAGTTCACCTTCTAAAAAGGTCTTAGGTGGGCCACACCTTGTTCAGGTACATGCAGCCTCAAATGTGCTCTGCAAATTCTTTGTTTTAGGCATGTTAAAAAGTACTTTCAGTTTGCTTCATATCTGGTGTTTTCTGTATTCATTATATATCTACCAACTAGTCAAACGAATTCCAGTGTTTAGTACCGGGCTGTTTTAATGTTCATACAAGTAGCACCTGCTGAGTAGCTTTCTTGATTGTGATTTATATTTTCTAGCTAGTTCCTTACCATTCTGCTCTGCTTTGAGTTTCTAAGTTAAGAAGAATGAATCACATTGATACCTACTTCTCGTCGTGTGGATCTGAGCAAGTTGATTAATCATTTCATTTTTATTTATGGTTTGAGGTAGACTTTCAAAAAAGCTGCTAGTAAAAAAGGAGAAAAATGACTGTGAAGAAAAACAAAGAGAGTTCATCTCTTTTTAATGCCAAAATGTTGATATATCTTGAAATTACCTATTAGCCAAAGCTGAGGAAAACATAAATATTATCTTGTGGAAAGCATTCATTTATTCATTTAACACACATTCAAAATGGTGCTTCATAAAGGTTTTATATTACTTCCCGTAAGATGTCCATTACATATTTTTAAAACATGCTATATTAGAATGTGCGTTGTCAATAAAATTAAAATCTCCTTTATAAACTTTTTGGAGAAAAAATAGACAGTATGGATTTGTAGTAGTTCTGCTGAGTCTGTGTTACTTTATAGAATGTCCAGATTGTCGAAACCCATATGGTAATTAATTCAGTTTGTTAATAAACAACACCTGCAAACAATGCATCAACACAACACATGCCACCAATGCATGCAAATTCCATCAGCAGAACTGCTGGAGTATTTTATACTTCTGGAGGCAGTGATCTTGCTATTGGTGATGACCTTTCATTTTCCAGAAATGATTCAACAATTGTAGCAATTGTGGTTAGTGGAACTACCAGTTGAACAGTCCATTAGTCAGTTCTTTTGGGAATGTTGAAATGGTCAACAACACAAAAAAAAGTTGTATTTCCAACCACAGATCAACTTTTAACTGTAAGTCAAATATTTTTGAATTAGAGAAAAAACTGCTCAGATTAAGGATGTTAGAATATGGCATTTTTTATCTTCAAAATTGTATGGAACTGAAACAGGTTCCATTTGGATTAAGATGTTACAGGTTCCCTATTGGCATCTCTAAGAGGGACTGGATTTACAATGATTTAGTTACTGTATGTACCAATGCAAGTAAGGAAGCATTAAAATTAATTAAATTCAAGAAAGACAAAGCTGGACTTTTCAGAGTATAAGTTTTTGAGCTAAATAGTTTAGTCTTAAGTGACTCCAATTTTTTGTCATTTAAATCACTTTATGATAGCATTGGTGCTAAATAAGAGAGACACATTGCCACTTTGGTGGCAAAGAAATGAAAAAAGAAATGGCCAGAGACTCTTTAGCATACTCCAACCAGCAAGTTTATCCACTCAAAGAAAACTGTGGCAACTACTAGTCAAGGAATTTTGGACAATGTTTCACCTGTTGCCCCTTTAAAGATTTCAGAATTTCAAGATTTTCCTCCTATTATTAATGACAATGGTGGAGATAATCAAGGGGAAGGGGGGCTTGTTAATTCAAATTTCACTCCCATTGTCAGTTAAGGCAATATGGGTACTGAGCAACATAGTTTGGCTTCCCCTTTCCAGTTATTTTCACCGATAGCGCAAACAATACGTGGTGGGGGGACGGAGTCCAAAACCAATGGACCCAGGAAGAGAGGAAGGGGACGCAGAAGGCAGTCCCTCTTTGTAAATTGTATAATTTAAGTAACCTTGCTTTAACTGTAGCTCAAGCATATGTTTTGAAAAAGGTTTATTGTTTATCCCATCTAGAAGAGACAATGTTATTGATTTAGTCATAGACCTTAAGCTCTATGTTAGGAAGTTAAACTTACAATTTATTCTAGATGGAATTAACGATGTTTCTGCTGATGGTATTTCTATTAAGAAAGTCTAGTACTACTAATCCTAGATTGTTACCCACACTCAGTGTTTTTTCTGAACTTTGTAAACAGGACCTTCATTCTGTAATGGGTAGAAAACCATATAACAAATATTATAATTTAACTAATAAAAAACAATGCATTACATTCACTAAAGAATTGTAAGAAATTTTGATTTATGAAGGCTGATAAAGGTAATGGCCTGGTAATTATGGACAACCTCAAATATAAAACTGCTATGGTTCATTTATTAAGTGACAGGCAAAACTATAGTTTAATTAGTAAAGACTTTATTAGAAAGAACTATAAAAAAGTTGACAATGTGTTTTTAGAACTTTTTAATCTGAGTTGCATTAACCTAGCCACCTTTGGAATTTTGGTAGTTGAAGAACCTAAGTTAGGAACCTCGTTTGGAATTCCTAAAATACAAAATGACCCGTCTGATCCTCCATTTAGACCGATCGTGTCAGCTAAACAAAGTAAGATGGTCACCTTAGCCTTCTGTCTTGATAGTTTGTTAAATCCACTTGCAAGACAGAATATTTTCTAAAAGACTTTGGGTTTTTATAGATTTGTTGATGAACTACACCTTTTTAGGGACAGAAACATTTCTTGTAACTTTCCCTTTATACTTTCATCAATCAAGATTCTGGTGTTGAATATGTTAAGAATTTTTTACATCATTTTATTGATCTGGGCTCCATTAAAATCAGCATCATTTGCCTACTTTTAGAAATGGTGCTAGCTAATAATTTATTTATTTTTGACTGAAAGATTTACCAACAAAAAAGTGGTGTAGCCATGGGGACCAAAATTGTAAAATTGTCCTTTGTTAGTGGGAAGCAACTATCCTTTCTAAACTTAAACATTTCGAATATGTCTCCTTTTACATCAGATAATATTCATGATTTTTTTTTTTATCTGGACAGGGACCAGAGATGATTTTGAAATTATTTTGAAGGAAATTAATCTTAGTGTAGAAGGGTTTGTTTTTAATCTTAGTGAAATTGGTACCACTGTTAGCTTTTTGGATTTATGTATTGCTGTGGATGTCCAATCTAAACACTTACAATCTACAATCTATCGCAAAAAATATTTTCTAATAATTACCTGCATTACAGTAGTATGCATCCTAATTTTATGAAAAGTAACATTGTTATAGAGCAGGTTATTCGTTTAAGCAGGTTGATAAGCTCCGATGAACATTTTATTAAAAAAGTTGATTGTTTGATCAATATGTTCATCGACAAGGGGATATCCTATAGCTAAATTAGACGAGATCAAGGACGAAGGTACCAGGGGTCAAAGTACCAAATTTTCTCCCATTTTATTGAATGGGTTTGTTTCCAAATAGAATACAGGTGATTCAAGTAATCCCAACAGAAGTTTTACATTCCATGCCCCCATTTGTGTTGACTTCAACGACATTAGAAGAATAGTGATGATAATTGGAAAATTATTTTAGGAAATGGGGAACTTGCCCGAGTGGTGGGTGACCATCCACAATTCATTTAAAAAAGGGTGTCTGATATTAAATCTTTGCTTAAATTTGGTGACTATCAAACTGGTGTAGATATCCATAGTCCAGTTGTTACCTATCCCTGTCACAATTGCAAACAATGTAGATTTATTAATTCAACACACAGTATTCATTTAAAACATCTGCAAATAAGTGTTATGAATAAATAAAGATTTAGCTGTAAAAGCACAAATGTGGTTTATCTAGCTAACTGTTCCAACTATGAAAGTTATTATGTTGGTAGGGCACTTTATAAAATAATTTATGAACACTGTGTTTCTATTAAAAATGCGACTTCACTAATGCACTGTCTAAATATCCCATTGGATGTGATAGTTTTAGGAAATTTTCCTTTTTTGAATTGGATAGTGTAGACCCCAGGCTTTTTATAGATCATTTTAATACTGCTTTAGAAATAAAGGAGGTGAAATAGCAGATTGCCTTGAGAGACAACCAGAGTTGAATTGGGTTATTAATATCAAATGTTTGCTCAAAATCAGAGTGATTTAATTACTTTTTAATTTTTTATTAGATGTCTTTGCATTTCAATAGTTAATATGATGCATTTTCTGAACTGATAACCTGTTTTTATTTGTTATCTAGTTATTGCTTGTTTGTATCATTTTTTTTGCTTTTGTTCAGTTTGCCATCTTGTTCTGAAAATGTTGTATATTAAACGAATGAAAGCACTTAACTAAATTGCTTTTGAGTGGCTGGAGTTTGAGTTTTTGGGCACTTTTATTTGTTCAACACATGTAAACAACAATGTTTTTGCAGAGGGGCAAGCCGCCTTGTGCTCCCAACCCCCCTGCTAATTATTTATATCAACTCTGAGATCGCACTACAGTGGGGAAAAAGGCAAATTCCCTGAACCCAACAGTACCACCATCTCAGTCAGAATGGTTTGACAAACCAAATTGTCAACCACATGGTCTCAACCACACGGATTGCAACAATTTGGACATTCAGTAATCTAACATGGACCCATTCTACCCACAGTCTGAGCAGTCAAGCAATGGAAGCAAGCAAAGATTTCTAGTTTTTCAGGCCATGCTGTATGTAGGACTGCGACAGTTAGTAGAGGCAAAAAATGACAAAAGCCCACCCATTTTGATAAATAAATGTGCATTGCTTCTCCTTCAAAGTTAATAATTATGCTGGCAACAGTTCTGAAGAAACATTAAATAATGTGCTATATACAACAGATATCCAAATTATAAACATGCTACACATGTTAAAAGATATCTGTAATGGTGTTTTGGCAATTGATGTGTTAATTGATACTATGTCATAGTATCACATCATCACAGTAGAATAGAAGATTAAAGATCCTAAATGGCCTTTTTAAACCTTACCATGATACCCAATTATAATAGATGGGTATTGGCCACATACGTTTTGTGGGTGGGGTATATATGACTTAAAAATGAGTGGTCCACCATTTACAAACTTCCTCTCTTTATTAGAGCCATAGACACACGACCAAGGTCATATTTACATTTCCTCATCCATTGACTCAACTTTCACTTGAAAAAGTGCAGGGAATAACTCTCCTTCATATGGGTGGGAAGCCTGTTCCAGGGAAGGGGCAGATTCTGAGAGATGCATCTGTTCCTCCAGCATGTCTTATTTATGTTGCAGATGAGATTTAGGTCACTGGAGCAAATGTTCCTGTTGCCCTTTGTTTTGCGGATGTGCAACTGGTCCAGTAATGCTGGATCAGAGGATGCTGTATATGCCAGTCATAGGTAACACTCAGCTGCCTCTATGAAACTCAGTATAAGGGCAAGGCTTTGAGGTGGTCTGCATAAGACTTGTTTTCTACATCATGTATTCTTTTTGTGAGTAAGCTCAGTGGATGCTCCAGTTGTTGCATATGCTTGGCCAAGTACATACCAAATGGGGCACTGTACTCAACGATTGGTCTAATGAGGGAAGAGTACACTGGAACAATGACATCTTTGTAACTAGATACTGTACCCTTTCTTATACGCTGTGCAGCAGAGAATGATTTCCTCACTACAGTTGACGCTTGATGGTCAAAGACCAAGTTGCCATCTACATGTGTTCCCAAATCCCTGACTACTGGGTCTACTCTTTAGGGGTGCATTATCAATGTAGTACTCTGCAGAGGTGGCCATCTTTATGAAAGTTACCATTATGCACTTCATGTAATTAAGTTTTAGACCATGATTCTGTCACCAGTTATTAGTCTGTATTAGACCATGTTGGAGGGTATTTGTGTCTCTAGGGAATTCAGTGACTGTACCTCATTTACAATGGTCTGCAAACTTGGCCAGTCAGAGGCCTTTGTTAGCTTGACTTCAGAGAAGCAGATGCCAAACAGGAGCAGCCCCAGCATTGTGCCCAAAGGCAAACCACTAGTGACTGGCCTTTTTGTAGAGATAGACTCCCCGATTCTAATTTTTTGGGTCTTATCTGTGAGCCAGCTGGCTATCCAGTCAATGACCTAAAGGGGTTATACCTTATTTAGTGAGCTTGTCTAAAAGATTAAATGGAGTATTCTGTCAAATGCCTCGGCCAGGTCAAGGTAGGCATTATGCACCATTTTGCCCTCATCCGTTGCTTTGGTGACCTTCTCAAAGATATACACCATGTTGAGTAGACATGACTTGACCTTGATGAACCTGAACTGAGCTATATTCAATGTTTGAAGGTTTCCTATGTCTTCATTTGATATATCCATGATTATTTTTTCCATAGCTTTACATATTAGAGTAGTCAGGTTAAGGGTTAATAATTCCCAGGGTCAGTGGACAGCCCATCCTTGTGCAGTAGGATAATAATTGCAGTCCTCTATTCATTCAATACAAAGCCTTTTTGGAGACTGTGGTTAAATAGTGATTCTAGCGGGTCTGATAGTTCATCTTTCATGCTAGTAATGAGGCACCATGGGATATTTTCAGGGCTTATCGAATTGTGGACTTGGTCTTGAAAAGTGCATTGAAGACTTGTTGTCTAGTGATAGTTGGGGGAGTTATGTTTTTAGATATTTCCTCTGGGATACTGGGGGAGAGGGCTAAAATTAGAGCTAAATTTGTCAGCCAGTAGATTTGTTATATCTTCCAGCTCAGTATAGGTAGTACCATGTACAACTAATTTAGCATACTGTTGTGTATTGCCTTCCAGTTTGTGGACATAGCTGAAAAAACTCTGTGATTGTCCTTGGCCTGGGAGGCTATTTGTACCTCAAATTTGGCTTTGCTAGACTTGATTAGTCCCTTTGAGTTGTTTGTTAAAATTGGTGAGGTTATTGTTACCTTGCTGGGAACTGCTCCTCCTAATTTTTGCCACAACTTTTCTTCCTTTTATTATACAACCTATTCATGTTGGGATTCTACCAGGGTAGCTTTTTTCTTGCGTTTGTCCTGTGCTTGTTGCAGGGAGGTAGAGCTGTCACTCTACAGGTGTTAATATGATTATACAGGGTTTCCATGAACAATTCTACATAGGCATCAGTGTTCACAGGGTTTGCCAGGCCTGACACTTTGCTAAGGTATCTCTTAATAGTACAAAGTTTGCTTTAGAAAAATTCCTGAAAGTTCTAGGTTTGGCAGGAGTTCCAGGTTTTATTTTTATTTCAAAGATGACAGCTTTATAGATTCATAGGTTGTTACCAGGCTAAAGACCACTGAGGCCCTTACAAGCTGAGCTATGCACCTCAAACCATTTGGATCACAAGTATTATATGGGTGGGGCATGTTAGTTGTCAGGTTGCTAAGGATTTTATGGGGATGTTAGGATAAAAAATTTCTTATCGATGGCCTTTGTCCACAAGGGATATAGGGTTGGGGTGAACTGGTTTTCGTGGATGGGGAGCCTATTCCATAGTGCACAGATCCTTTGAGACATATATCTGTCTCACCAGCACATTTTGTTTATCTCACAGAGTGAAGTTCAAACCCCTGGATATGATATTTCTGGTGTTCTTTTGTTTGCACATGTGCAAATATCAATCCTGGTCATTGAGGACATTACACTAGGGAGGGTGCAATGTTCTCCCATATCAAAGATGATAGCACCTCTAGTGGGTATACAAACAAGATAGTCCAGTGTGTTAGTGTTTATTAAGTACGAAATTTCTGGGCATGCATGTTAGAGGTCATGTAAGATTCACAGTTTATAATGGGGTAGATAACGTTGTCCATGAATATGTTATTAGGGTGATTGAAGAGTGTCTTGAGTACATTAACGTATGTGTTATGAGTGTCATGGGTCATGGAGAGAAATCTATAACTTGCAAGGATATGGTATGGGACTGTGACTTTGAGGTGTGTTTACTTTTGATGTAAATAGAAATACCACTATTGTTTTGTCCCTTCCTGTGCATTATGTGGACTAAATGCATGGAAGGCCTCATAACTGCAATGCCGTAGTGCTCTTTGTGCCTTTGTTGTTTCCTGCAATGTGCATACTTTTCCTGAATCCAGATTTTATTCATATCTACAATACTATCTGTACTGAAGGTGAAAAACTTAGGTAACTTTTCCATAGAAAACAAAATGTTTAACTGGAGGGCAGGTCCACAGTTTCATTTTAATAATAATAAAGGCTCAGATTTTTTTTGGAGTACTTCTTCTCAGATGCATCATGAACAGTATTCGTTTGATTAGACTATCAGCTAATGGTCAGATTTCCTTTTCCTACCTCCTTTGATGCTAGCATTCCTTGAAACTGTACAGATTTTCACAGAATGTACAGATTTTTGCCTCATATTTTTGATCTGTTCCTCATAAAATTTGTGATTTTCTGGAAAATCACTGGGATGATCTGAGGATTGAAGTCACTAAATAATATACATTTGTGTTTCAAACTTCTTATCCTTCAGAAGAATGCATGCTAAGACAAATCCTGTTCTTCTAGCAAATTTCTAAGTTTAGAGGAGCAATATTTCATATCTGTCCCTATTTCTGGGCCTTTGCCCCCCCCCCCCTTCTGTCACGCTTTGTCCAGATGTTTTTCGCTAAGAGGTTGAAAGGTGTGGATGCTAGTTAAAACAAACAAACACAATTATTCTGACAAAATAACTGAAATGAAAATAGAAAATCCAAATGAAATAGCAAACATTTTGAGAAATGCACTTCAGAAATATTTTAGCACTCAAAATGCCAGAACTGGATTCCCTAACACATTCCCTTATTTCGGGTTTTCCAGACAGATACCCTAGCTGTATGCCCTGTTTCAAGAAAGAAGTGCCAATAACTGAAATGTCAGTCTCTTGCTGTTTCAAAATACTGGTGTCATAGTACACTTACAATGTCAGTATTAAACCTGTTGTACAGTGATGCATACAAGCACACAACAGGTGATTAGTGACTACAGCCTTGTGTTGTCTAACTATGGGCTCCACGACCTTTAGGGAATTCTGCTGCTTTCTGGGTTAATATCTGTTTATTCTGGAAATACTGTTGTGAATTGTAAAATTAGTGAAGTCTTTTGCAGCATCTACTCAACTATAAATTTGCATATATGACTTTGGATTCATTAATTGTATCAATTATTTATGCAGCTAGAAACTTTATTTTTTTAACTTTTATTAGTTAGAAAACATAATTAAAAAATAAAATTTTCTATTAGTTGTGTAAGTTATGGTGCATGTTATTGGCTGAATGTCTAGCCATTAATTGTTTTACAACTTTTTCTACCCTTAGTTAATAAATTAATTAACAAGAAATTTAAACCAGCATTTAATTTGCATATTCATTTCATATTGCTTTAATATAAATTCTATCTTAAATAATCCATAAATTGTGATTGAATCAAGACTGGCAATTTATGGAAGTAAATGTTTTATTGGATACATTTAGTAATCTCTCAAAAGATTTACAGACACTGGGCATGAAAAATCACTGTAGTATATAAACAGTTAACAGCTGCTATGGGAAATAAATTCTAGAAAGTGTCTTTCCTGATTATCGTACTGATAATTCAGTCTGGTATAAATATACCTTCCACATATGTCAAGTGTATGTGCTTTTAGCCAAAAAATAATTATCTTTTGCTGGTTATCTTTCTCAACAGCACAATGTGTTATGTTGCTTTATAATCTTACCAGATGCTTTCAGTGATCAGATTTGCCTCTGCTGACACGACGGAATAGGAGCACATGTGCTTAGCAGAGCATTTATTGTGCTTATATGCTTGTCACAGGTAATCACATTGATGATTTATCATCTATTGTGTGGCCAGTAGTAGCGTCTTCCTGGATAACAACAAATATTTCTAAGCAGGACTGCTTCTCCATCGCAGGCTTATTTGCATCTGTGTCAGCAAGATCCTGAAAATCACCAGAATTTCTCTATCTAAAATTGCGCCATATAGAACAGTAATCATTCTGTGATGGTGCTACTGTCCAGCTAGTGTAGACATGCTAGAAGACAGACCATAATTTATAAGATTTCATGATACCCACTACACTCAAAACATTGTTTTAGAATTACTCCAAAATTGTGTGGTATACTTCTTGACCTCCATTAATGCATGTCCATATAAAAGACTGTGAGCATATCTCATACTGGTAAGAAGGAAGCACTTTGCAAATATCATGGTGAGGCTGTAGTCTTACCTGAACTATATGCATGTAATTATGTCACAACATGACTTTACTACATTCAGTTTTAAAGTGAACACATGCATAGTGACACACACAAACACGCACACACACACACACACACGCACACGTGC
Organism: Protopterus annectens; assembly: GCF_019279795.1. Lineage (NCBI taxonomy): Eukaryota > Metazoa > Chordata > Ceratodontiformes > Protopteridae > Protopterus > Protopterus annectens. Next base: position 497,770,944 of record NC_056747.1, on the reverse strand, counting down.
ACAGACACACACACACACACACACACACACACACACACACACACACACACACACACACATGCACACACACACTGAAAGAATGTTTCTTTTATCACTGTGTCTGTTTTAGATTAAACCTTTGCAGTTATTTGACAATGATGGTTGGATAGCACAAAAATGCAGTGTCATCTTTAGTCAAATAGCATGTCAAAAATCCAAATGACTGGATCAAAAGTGCAGAGATTTGGGAAATCAGTTAATGATACAGTGAGAAGCTACATTTATAGGTAACATGGGGAGAAATGCATTGCCATTTGTTAAGCTCTTACAGTAAGTCTGGATGAAATGAAAGCGAACTCATTGTTTCTAACTAGGATTAATCATGCTGGTTTTATAGACCGCATGAGAATACATGAAATGTTTCTGATGACAGATACATACAATAAAACTCATTTTTCAATACTCCCTCCCCAAAGATAACAAAAACACCATTCCTATGTGTGATACTAAGAATACAAACTGATGTGTGAATTTCTGTCCAGAAAGGCAGCAAATGGTATTGCAAGAGACAAAGCAGCAGAAGGTACTACTCGACTAAGTGACAACTTGAAGAAAAGCAGGATTTGCACAGTGAATCTGTGCTGCAAGTGGGAAATGTGCTACAGTCCATTAAGAAAAACCTGAATGACAACAAGGCAAACGGATGCTGCCAACATAATGTGTAGATGAGGGAAGTCCTTGGGGAAAGAAAAGCAAAACATGTTAACAGATGTGCAGCAAAGAGAGCTGAATGTTTTAAAGGAGAATTGAATCCACAGACTGAAAAAAAAACATGTTTATTTTATTGTGTCTTGATGTTTCCTACATTTTAACACTACTTTTGGACTCAATATACTTTTTTATATATATATTTTTAAATGTAATTCCACAGTCTGCCCACATGGGATCCAGCATCTTGATTTTTTAGTCTACTTCTAGGTATCCCACAATGCAGTGTTTGGCTTTAAAATATTACATCATAGCCCCCTAAGCTCCTGTCAATGCAATGACTTTACATGTTTTTTCATATATACCCTACTTTCTTTTAGTCAGGTTTAGTTACTATTTCTTGTTTTTCAGTGACTACTTGATCATGGTTAAAATGGCAAACAAAGTGACTACTTCTAAGAATATAAATGTGAGTCAGAAAATGTGGATTCAGTTAGATTGTATAAGATCAAAAGAGTGGAATCTGAACAAAGAATGTCAGAAATGGAGAAAGAATGGGAGTAGCAGGAAATATGAGAAAACCACTCTGTGCAAAGTAACACTTTATTTTTGAGACGGTGGAAAGATATAACACAAAATGAAAAGTTGCCACGCTTTTGCTTCTAACAGTGAGTAGATGGACAAGTGTCAGTATAGAGAATGAAGGAGAAATTTTGAAGCACTCTGTTATAAATGGCAGGCAGATTAGATTTAATTACATTAAACAGAAAATGCTATGAGTGATCACAAAAGATGGAAATGGTGCCAGACGCATGCTGTAGAACCATGGAGGCCCTAACCACAACCTAGAAAACCTGTATTAAGTCAGTGGCCCTTACACTAAAGATGTTGCATGGGGAAAGGTAGAAATGAATGTGTGATGTAGGCTTTCCCATCATGGGGGCTAGAATTCGTATTTGATATGGTGCAAGAGTAACATCTGTGGGTCAGACTACAGATGTTCGTACCTTTTGAGAGGACAGTATATGGAGAAAGAAGCCTGCCAAGGAAAGCATCACTCTTTACCTATTGAAAAAGAGTGCTCAGAAACATACACCTAAGCAGGAGAATAGTATATCAGATGCTGTGGTCTGTCTACTGGCCAGTGCAGATGATTTACAAGCAAACAGTGAAAAGCTGTTGACTTCTGCTTGATGGGAGACTCAGATCCCCAAGAGCTGCTTCCCATGTCAAGTATCGCTGGTTTCAGGGATGAAGAAGAAGAACTTAATCATTTAATATGGGAGTAGGACTTGATGGGCACAGGAAGAAAAGGGAGCCAAAAAATCATCAAAAATGAAACTAAAGTAAAGACCATATCACTAAAGGGAAGATTATGTACCTGTTATACGAATATTCGTATTTTGTTTCCTGCCCACAAGAAATGGAAGGGGGCAAAATAAAGGAATGTTTATGCATAACATATATTCAGCAGCTAGCCTTGTCACACTTTGTGCTGCTGGTGATGCCCAGATTTGTGCATGGGCTTGGCCTTACTAGTAGGACAAGTTGGAAAAAATAGGATGAAGCAGCCTATATCCAGCTTTTCTATCTGAGGGGAGGGGTTTGAATAGAACCACTGTGTATGCAATTCTGATGGAGGGCAAAAGCCTTGCAGCTCAGCAATTTAACAAAGGAAAGTTACTGATGCTGACATTGGTGAATGTCAGTTCTTTTGAGTTTGGATTCTGGCCATTCTACTGCCTCGGAATAAAGACTCCTGACACCCAGTCTCTGGATCTCCATTCTGTCCTTACTCTCAGCTCTAGAAATAATGCCATAAGACTAAATCCCCAAGAAGTTTGGGCCTGTCTAATGAAGAGGTATCTCCAATATTATCCAATTGGGAGCCATGGACATAGCAGACGGACAGTGGTTGTGGTGTCTGGCTGTCATGAAGGGATGACGAAAGCAGGCAGGACTGTAGTGAAAGTCTGGGAACACCTCCAACCCCCCTATAGCTGCTTCTTTCTGTGCCTTCTCACAGGATGACATGTTGGCTGGATTCAAGAGTTAGTCAAAGTGTTGCTTTCATCTCTAGTCAATGTTTGTTTATTTTCTTTTGTCATCTGGGGTAGAACACTCATCTAAGTGAATGATTTTCTGTCTCAGCCCAGGGAAGAGCAGCAGGGAGAAGATAGCAACGTTGACATTTTAAGTTCGATAAATGCAGAGTTATAAATAGTGAATCGTGTTTTTACAAGCAAGCAATCAACATGTCTAACTAAAAATACAACTATAAGTAAAAAGAATTAATAGCATCTAAACTATATGACATGTTACATAACTGGATCAAAATACAGCATATACAATAACAACTTATTAATATACAATAAGAAGTACATGAGTGGAGAGGCCAGTAGGTAGAAAGGTGGCAGGGAAAAGCTAAGGAAGAGTGAAGCTAGCTGGGAAAGAAGTTAAAGGATGGCTTAGGGAGGAGACATCATTGTAGTTTAGTTAAAGTTATAGACTTCCTAGCTAAAATCTGGCTTTGTTCTTGCTCCAAACCAGGATAAACAATGTCCCCTTAGTGTGAAAAAGTACCTTTTCATTCCTTATACCTCCTTACTCTCCTTTCTTCCTTGACTTCCTTCTATCAAATTCTCTTCTCTGTCTTTTTCAGTAAATACACCATAAGCCTGTTTTCATACCTCTCAACATCTCAGTGCAAAAAATCTGAACAAAGCCTAAATTAAATGGGGGACAAAGGCCCTAAAATAGAGACAGATTTTAAATATTATTCTTATAAACTTAGAAAGTTGCTAGAATAACAGAATTTATGTTAGCATGCATTTACTGTAGGGTATGAAGTCTGAAGCACAAATGTATGTCTTTATTTGGTAATTTAAGTCCTCAATCGTTTGCCAAAAAACACAAATTTTAAGAGGAACATATCAAAAATAAGAGGAAAAAATCTGCACATTCTGGATAATTGTGGGGTATGCCTACTTTTTCCTCACTTCATATTGCTATTCCAATTTGTATTAAACTAACTTACCTTTAATATCTCTACAAATTGTCTAAAATTTCTCTAAATATTAAATGATTTTTATATAACTTGCATTGATACTTAAACCAGTGTTTTTATATTATGTCTAATTTGTTATAATTATTTAAACTGCAGATGAATTTGTTTTATATTTGAATATTGGAAAGTTATTATTCTTAAAATGTTTTGTAATAATTTTAAGCTTTTCTCCCTGGGCCTCCACTGAAAATGGGTTTCTACCCAGTCAGACTTTCCCCGTAATCAAATGTCAATAAATAAATAGTTACAATTATAGTTATAGCTACAAGTACATGTTATAGTTTATAGTAATAGTTTAATGTGTTATAGCTATAGTTCCACTTCTATGTTGTAGTTATAGCTACAGTTATAGTTAACATTTTTAATGTGACAGTTATAGTTAAAGGTTACAGTCAAATGTAATAGTTATATGTTATTGTTATAGTATAGTTTTTCCATGTTCGGTGAGAGTATTCTGGCCATTATCTGCCTCCCCTCCTGTGTCACCAGATGGTTTGCCAGAACTTCTTGAGCATCTACTATCAATCCACAAGCCTTCTTTAGACCCCTCCAATGGCCAGCACTTTGCCTTAGTAACTGTCACAGTTGCAGAGTCCTAGCTTGTTGGCCCCTAACACTTAAACCTAGTAACTCCTCTGTTAGTATTACATGGGAAGCCTAATTCTTCAGGTAGGTAGTTTTTCTTTTGCTGTTGTCTATCAGCAGATACTACATTTTCCACCACATAAGGAACCTATCACTGTTGGGCAATATTTAATTACTGAGGACTTGAATGGCATCCATTTAGACATCACATCCCTGTCCTCCCACATATATAGAAGAAGCTGTTTGGGAAGAGAGGGAGTAGAACACTTCCCACACAGAAGCCAGCTGTGTGTTCTTAGGAATATGTGGGAGAAAGAGTACTGTACATAATTATAAGCCATCAAGAAGTGCATGCAAACACTTCTTTATAAAATGTTCATATAGGGTGCTATTTTCAGCATTTAAAATATTTTTTCGTCTGAACCAAGATTTTGAAGGCCCTGTAGACTATTGCAAATATAATTATTATTTAGAGCATATGAAAAGTACATTACAAATGAATCTTGAATGTAAAAGAATGTCTTATGATTTTAAACTGTAGTAAATTAAGTTCATCCTCATTTTATGGCTGTAATTTTTTTCATATATAAGCATGGATGCAGATAAAAGCAGCCACAGAAAAACACAGGTGCATGCACATGCATACGAGTGCACGCGCGCACACACACATACACACACACATACACACACACACACACACACACACACACACACACACACACACACACACACACACACACACACACACACTTGCCCTACAACATATATGAGAACATATACAAACAAAATGTCTTTCTTTTCTTCTTGCTGTTACAATTCAGTCTAAACAATAGGGCAACTTACACTATATAAGTGACTAAACTTCTAAATAAAAAAAAGCCTCTGAATCTCCTATTTGTTCTCCTCAAAGTTATCATCAGATGTGTTGACCCCTTTACTTCAAACTTAGCATTCCGAAGTTTAACTAAGGTTTCTGAAGAATGAAGGCATGACAGCCTAGCGAGTGACAACAGTGTGAAGGGCCTTCCGTTAACATTTGACTTGAGAATGCAATCAGCCTGCTTCTAGTCAGCAATGTAATTTAATGCATGAGTGGCACTGGCACAAGGAAAAAGGCAATCAGCGTACCTGAGGGAGTCGAGTAATGGGGTAATTGAACCAGCGAGATGAGCAGAAAGATGCAATGGGCCAGGCTTATTTACATAATCCCTTCAACAAGGATATGAACGTGATTCCTGGCAGTCTTGCTGTTGAATTTGGATGCACCCTAGCAATTTAAAATAAGCAAATGAAGCACACTTCATAAATATTTCACTTGAGGCAAGGAGGGATTATCAAGTGTACATGGCTAGGATTTTATCATACTTGGTTCTGTTAGCACTGGGGGCTCTCTATGGTGTTAAGAGACTTTTGCCACATCTAATCATGCATCTTGAAGAAAATGTCAGCTCTGACTGAAATTAAAAGAAGCATTTATTTAAAAGGAACATCTTTACACTGTGAATATGTATCACATACCAGAATAGAAAAATAAAAAGTGACAGACTATGTTTTTAACTATCAGTAATAGACTTAGATTTCAAGTCTGCATACAAGGGATATGATGATAGTGGCTAACTATCCTCCTGAAGGTATGTAGGTTAGCAACAAAGCTATTGTAATGCAAGATAAAAGGTCACTTCAATATTGAAATGTAAATCGTTGAATGTTCTCTCCATGTGCTATATCCTAATGTTTTCTAATCACTGCCAAAATTGTAGCTAAATGTAAGGGATCAAGGGCAAACAGCTAACAATTCACTAATTCTGTAATAATGTAAGGGATCAAGGGCAAAGAGCTAACAATTCACTAATTCTGTAATAATGTAAGGGATCAAGGGCAAAGAGCTAACAATTCACTAATTCTGTAATAAATATTTGCTTTTTGCTAAAAGTGATCTACACTACCCACCTACTTGGCTCTGGCAAATTATGTTGTGTTTGCATGGAAAAAAATGCAAGGAAATATTTGCTTGCTTACTTTCATTGATTGATTGATGGGATTAGTCCCGCTTGATTTATGGCTTATTTTCTGAAGATACTCCATGGTGAGTAATCAAACTAATTAATGAGCTTCAGTCTATAGTCCTAGGTTTTATTCCATCAAATTTCTCTCACAAGTTGTTTGGCTCTGAGCAAGCCATTTAGCTAGACAGTGCTCCTGGGTCATCCCTGAAAAGGGCAGTTGTGTCCAGTATGTATATCAAGTTAATTAAAAAAAAATGGGGAGGATGATAATTTGGGCAGGATACCACAGAAGTTCCCCAAATGTCCCAAAAATATTACAATGTTACTAAATAAAGCAAAACATTGTACAAATATGGTCTATCTGAATTCAAGTTAATGTGCTTTCAGATTTACAGTTGTGGAATAGTATGGATCATATTGCAGTAGAATGTGAAACAGAGCTCAAGGCTGTTACAGCTGTCATACAAGACATAGTGACTTTTGGTTAAATCATAAATCATATAACCACTGCAGGATGTTGACTGGGGTGAGACCATAAGTGGAACACAAATGAAGGAAGATAGCGCTGCTACATTGCTAAGTCACTTAAGCATGCACTGCTCTCAGATCATGCCTGAAAAGGGACTGTATGTCCAGTGTGCATACCTGGTTAACAAATAGAGTTCATTATTATTATTATTATTATTATTATTATTATTATTATTATTATTATTATTTGTAGCTGCACCTGGGAAAATGAAGTTGTATCAGGCAGGCATGTTGTTAAGGGGATTTATTGAAAGGTTGCATGTTTTTTTTTTCTTTCTTTCTTGGATAGAAGAGTAATGCTGCACATAAGTGAAAGAAATCACCATGATATTAGCTTTGAAGAAACTGACTTGCATAAATCTTGGGCTTTGTTTACTGAAGCGAAGCAAAACGCTAAGTGGAATGACTCTTTGGAATGAGCATAGTGACTAAGCAACAAAAGAATTAAATGAAATTTCATTGAGGTAAATTTATCACACTGTGGAGACAAAGTTCAAAATGACTGAATGCTAGGACAAGAAACCATTCTCTTACCACCATGGTAAAATAATCTCAGAGTTATTATGTTTAGAATTATGAGGTATAGATGGTCGGAGATTCTCCTGGCATTTTTTTTTATTATTTTTATGTTAGCACTGGGTGACACAGTAGTGCAGATAGCAGTGCTGCATGTCAACATTTGTGTCCTCCATTTTGTTTTCCGACCCCAAGTCCTTTTTCTGCAGATTCTGCATGTCCATGCTTTGTAAGTGTGAGTTTTCACCTCCGTCCCTGGTTTTCTTTCCTATAATAAAGATATTCTAATATGTGAAATGGTGATCCTGATGACTGTGCATGCATTCATGCTTGTGTGTGCAATATTTGTCTCTCCAACATGTCCTGTTTATGTTACAAGCAATTCACTCCTTATTGCACATCTTAATATATGTAGCTTAAACAATAAAATCAGCCAGTTACATGCACTCTTATACATCCACTCATTTGACATCCTATGTCTAACAGAAACATGGCTCAAACCAGCTACCCTGGACAATGAAATAATCCCACCTGGTTATAAAATTTTAAGATCTGACCGTATAACCAAAAAGGGTGGTGGGGTTGCAATACTATACAAATCTGAGTTACAGGCTACACCTGTAGATATTCAACCACCATCACCAAGCAATATTGAAATCCTGATTACTAAGCTTCAGATTAATGCTAGTAAATCCTCATGCATAATTTGCTCCTATCTTCCTCCAGGCAATAATATTAAAACCCTTGAAAGTACCCTTAGCTGGCTTGCTATGTCTTTCCCACAAGAAACCATAGTGCTTGGTGACTTTAATATTGACTGGAATAGTTGCACCTCTGCCAAACCTGCCACCCATATAAATTTATATGGCTTTTACCAAACTATCACTACCCCCACCAGAATCCATAAACCCAGTAACAAACAAAGCACCTTAGACTGGATATTAGTAAATACTGATCCCATATCATATAATACAGGTATCCTTCCAGATGATATTAGTGACCACTCAATTACTTATATAATTAGACAAAAGACCTTTATTCCTAACCAAACCATCTTTATAACTATGTGGAACAAAATAAACTTTAACTCACTAAGCTTCCAATCAGAACTTAAAGCTTGCAATTGGGCACCACTAAAACACCTCCCTCTTGACGAAGCAGTGTCATATTTTAACTCTAAATTCTTGCATATCCTAGAACACCATGCCCCCAATCACACTGGTAGGACCAGGAACAAAACTGCTCCCTGGCTCACAAAAGAGACTAAGCATAAAATGCTTATTAGAAACAAAATCTGGGCCAAATGTAGAATAACTAAAAACCCAAAAGATCACCAAAATTTTAGACAACTAAGAAACACCACAAAAAAGCTATACTTCTTAACAAAAAAAAAAAAAAAACATTTACTTCAAACTCCAGCAAACCCATCAACAGAATCCACATAGTTTCTGGTCAGGTATAGAGTCCTACACCCAGGACACTCCCAAGACACCAACCCCTTCTGGCTTCTCTCATAATTCTCCCAACCAGATTGCTGATGCCTTCAACATCTTTTTTACAGACACAGTCCAATCTCTAGCAAATACCCTACCACCTGTTAGTTCATTTGAGCCACCCTTTTCAACTACTTTACCTCCTACATTACATTTACAACCTGCCCCTACAGCCCTCATCTGTGCGCTACTTCAGAAACTAAAACCATGTAAACCCACAGCTGACCTGCTGCCAGCGGAATACTTACAAATTGCAGCAAAAGTGCTTGCCTATTCCATTTCTATCCTAATAAACAGAACTATAATGGAAGGATCCATCTCATCTCTTTGGAAAATCTCCCATATTATCCCACTTCATAAGGGGGGGTAACTCAAACGAACTCTCAAACTTTCGTCCCATAGTCCTACTCTCTCCATTAGCAAAAATCATGGAAAAATGTATCCACCAGCAACTACTTGATCACCTTTTCCAAAATAATCTACTTGCTGACTGTCAGCATGGCTTTAAGCCATTCCATAGTACCACCACTGCACTCTTATCCTTTTCTGACTGCATTAATAAAAATCGTAATAACAACCTGCTCTCCTCTGCGCTCTTTATTGACCTCTCTAAAGCCTTCGATATGGTCAACCATCAGCTTCTTTTAGATATCCTTAAATCACTTTCATTAGATACACAGGCAGTCCAATGGTTCAAGTCCTATCTAGAAAATAGACAACAAGCAGTCCTCTGGGACAATAACGTATCCACTTACGTCCCCATTACCCTTGGTATCCCTCAAGACTCCATCTTGGGACCTCTCCTTTTCTCTATTTTCATTAACAATCTAAATGCTAACCTTCCTCAAGCCACCTGCATACAATATGCAGATGATTCTACATTACTCTGTGCTGCCACCTCTTCGCCTGAACTCCAGTCCATCACCGAAAAAGTATTTAATCTAGTAGAAAACTGGTTTCCTCATCGCTCTCTCCTCCTGAACCCCAAGAAAACTAAATTATTGCTGTTCACTCCCACACAGAAGTCCTCCCCTATTGATATCACAGTCACATCCAATAATGGCACTGTCATAGCACCTGACACAACCACTAAACTTTTAGGGATAACAATTGACCATCACCTCAACTTTGACTCTCACATTAACCTAACCATTAAATCAGTCAACAGAAAACTAGGTTTCCTTTACAGGATCAAACCTTTCCTTACTCCTTTAGCCAGAACTACCATTGCCCACACACATCTCATCTCCACACTCCTATATGCCTCTCCCATCTACACTAATCTATCCAAAACTAACCTCAGTAAGCTAGCAACCTCCTACCATAACATTGCCAGATTTACCACTGGCTCCCCATTTAGAATCCGCCATTGTCAAAATCTTCAACAGCTAGGATGGCTGGAACTGCAAAACCAGTTCCTGTTTCAGCAGCTTACTATCACCCACAAGATACTACAACATCACAGTAATACTCCAATACTCTGCAACCTTATTACTCCTTACAAGAATCTTTCAACCCTATGCTCAGCTAACAAATTACTAGTAACCATCCAGAAATCCAACAATAAATCAGGTGACTGTCTTTTCACTAACTCTGTGGGAAAATCTTGGAACAAACTTCCAACTGACCTTTCTTCTCTGTCTTCAACACCACTTTTCAAGAAGCACCTAAAATATTTCCTTAAATCACAATGGCTATGTCCATGCACAAACCCTGATTAATAAACTTTCCCTGAGCATTAACCTTCTTAAATGCTTACTACATGTGTAGAACAGGTTTTATCTGTACTTTTCCTCTCATGAATTATTGAATCTGAAAGCTCTTAACTGGCATGTTTACTTGTCTGTTCTAACACATCTCTCTGAGATTTCTCAACCAGTCCTAGCCTTCTCGGTGTTTCACCATTAGCTTTCTACTGTGTGCACTGTTGTTGTTTCCTCTTGAATAACTTCTTGTCTCTTCCTCTCTTGTAACAAAGTATCCACTACTGATATCTTATGATCACTAAAACTGCCTCTATTGTAGTCTAGTGCTGTACTGTACTTTATATGTATATCATTGTCAAAATTGTATTATTGTAGTATTATTATGTTTGTATTTTTACATTATATTTGCATAAAGGAGCTTATCTCCCTGTGCCTCTGTTGAAAATGGACATGTATCCAGTTGGACTAGCCCGTTCAACAAATGTAAAATAAAATAAAATAAATAAATACAATTTTAGTTTTTTTAATTTAGTAGTTCTGATGCTGTTAGTTTTGGGAATGTGCAAATGATTCATCAACACAGGGTCCAGGGATGCTTTGTATGTCAGGCAAAGATCACATCTCATAAGTCTGTATGATACTCAGTAAAGAGACAGGGCTTTCAGGCAGTCAGTGGATGACATAATGTTTAATCCCAGCATTCTTTTTGTAAGGAATCTTTGTGGACATTTCATTTGCTGCATGTGTCTGGTCAGGTTCATACCGAAGGGGGTGTTATACTCTATGATGGTCCTAATAAGGGCTGAATATAGTGGTATGATGACCTCTCTGGACCTAGATGCCATGCCATTGCTTATAAGTTTAGTAACACAGAAGAATTTACTTACTACCTTGGACAGATGTTGGTCAAAGGCTAGGTACCCAGATCCCTGACAAAAGAATCAACTTTTCAGGATATTTTATTAATAATGTATTTACCAAGGGTGGTAGAATTCCCAAAAGGTACTATAATGCATTTCCTGGTACTGAGTTTTAAGCTATGGCTTTAGCACCAAGCATTTGCATATAACCTTCCTGAATGGTCTTCTTGTCTTGGGATGATTCAGTGGCTGGTTCCAGTTTGCAATCATCTGTAGACTTGGTTAGCCAGAGGCCATTAACATTGGCTTTGACATCCGAGAAGTAGATGCCAAAGAGGAGTTGGTCTAACACAGAAGCATGGGATACTCTACTGGTGACTGGCCTCTTTATGGAGGTGGTCTCATTGATTCTAACCCCCTGGGATCTGTCAGTGAGCCAGTTAACTATCCAGCATGTTATAAAGTTGTTTATACCCAGTTCTGTAAGTTTGTTGACAATGCCCAAGTGAGGTATTGTTTCAAATGCTTAGCCAGTGTCAATAAAGGATATTAGAATGGTACGAGGCATTGGTATTGGAGAACTTTGTTTTCCAATAGTCTAAGTAAATTTAAAACACAAAAAATCTAAAACACACAATTCTAAAACTGAAGACATGGCCAAAGAGCAAAACAACAGCAAACCTGTAGCAATTATGGTAAAACTTCAAATGTTTAATATGAAATTTTAAAAACAAGAACTTAGCTCATAGTAAAGTCTGTCCTTCATAAAAACAAACAATAAGAGGAACAATAAGCACATTCATCTTGATATGTTCAAGACTTCATCAGATAAAACAGAATAAATTTGCTGAAGTTAAAAAGTCACAAAAAACATGTCATGTGATCAATAGCCAATCCCATCAGCTCCAGCCAACAACACCCATGTCAGACTCTAAGTCATAAACCAATCACTGGTCTTTCATAAAAGTTAATGTTCCATTAAACAATTACCTTAATAAAAATGTTAGTTTTAAAAGACTGGAAACAGAAATATATTCATGTATTCCTGGCCAACCATCAGTCAGGAACATAAGCTGCCAGTACACTTCCCGTCTTTCAAGGTGCAGATGCCACAGACCACATCTTCAACTACAGAGAACTTGCTCCACAATAACAAAATGAAAAAACATTTTTTGGGAATTCTAGTATATGCTTGACTAAATCATTTGTAGTTTTTTTCTTTTGAATGTTGTACTGGTGTTTGTAAACCCTTTCCCTTAACATCTGCTCAGTTTTTCCAATGTAAAAACAACTGCAGACCTGACATAATGCAGCATAGCCTACTCCTTTGCTATTACATGTAACATTTCCTTTAATAGCAATATGTTTGTCTCTGATATAGTAATTTTGTCCCATATGAATCCATTTAAAACAGGGACAATGCCCAAATTTCTTCATCCGGTTAATTGTATGGCGAATAGGCTTTTTTTGTGCTGTGGTCTTCAAAATATTCTTTAAATTCTTCTCTTTTCTAAACACAATATGAGGTCTATCAGAAAAAATACTGTTGGAAATTTCTCCCCTCTCAATATATACCAGTTCTTATTCAATATCTATTTAATTGTGTTGATGTCAAGATTATAATTAGTAATAAATGAACATGGAAATTCCAACATCTCCTTTGTCTTTTCCAGTGTAAAACCAGGATCATTTTTTTCTTGCTCTAAGTGGAGAATATGAGCATAAAAATCACTTGTCCTCTTTGTATAACCTCTTCATTAATTTCAACTACAAAAAGTATAGGGTATCCTCTTCTCTGCAACATCATTTCTATCAGATCATATTCCTCTAAAAAGTGGCATTCTTTTGTGAACATTCAAGCCGCCCTGACATACTGACCCTTCACTACTGATTTCTTCTGTGTCAGCGGGTGAGCACTAGAAAACTGGAGGAATTTATTTTATTTTTATTTATTTTACATTTGTTAACCAGGAAATTCAGACTGGACCAGGTCCATTTTCAGCGGAGGCCCAGGGAGAAAAGCTCCAGTATTTAGTTATACATAAACAGTCCAGCAAATATAATACACAAATAAGATGTAGTAAACAGATCACAACATATATGATGAACATAATAATACAACAAGAAATTACTAAAACACTCCAAATATGCAAAGATGTGAAAAATGAGTAGAATGACAATATCAGTTATACATTGGTAAGAGAAGAAATATATCAAGTAATTAAACAGGTAAAAGTTTAACTTTTCAAATGCACAAAGCATGCAGGTGATGGAGAGCAATTTAGGGAGTTAAAAGCAGTGCGGGTATGCTTATGTGATACAAGGGCAATGGAATATGTTCCAGTAGGTGAGTTTAGGTAATGAATGGTACCCACTATGGATTAAATTATTTCACCAAAATATTATTCCATCTAAAATTAACCTGAAAGCGATTCACTTCCTAAATCAAGAAACCCTTAAGACCTTAAAAATTCACCCAGTTCTAATCAACAAGTGTGAAATTTTCAAGAAACTACTAATATCATTAAAACTAAAAGATACAATTATTCTTCTACAACCAATACACAACAATCCTGATATAAAACTAGCAAACTCTATGTTAAACCTGGATAAATATCCATTAATAAAAAATCATGCAGTATGGGGCTTCTATGGGTCTATATTAGAACATCGAAGTTTTAAAACTTCGAATGTTCTAATATCAACCCCAAAACAGTGAGAGCTGAAAATAGCGAAGCTACAGAAACCAATTTTTTTCCTAGGGAAAGAATTCGGTTGGCCGTTTCTGTGGCGTCGCTATTTTCAGCACTGTGGTGGAAAGTTATGGGTTGGGTTCAGGTATGTGTTTGATTGTGTGGACGTTAGGGTTAGAGCGCAGGTTAGGTGAGTTAGGGTTAAGGCGGGTGAGGTGATTGTGCGATAGTGACAGACATTAGGGTTAGGGCGGGGTAGGTGAGTTAGGGTTAGGGCACGGGTCAGGTGAGTGTGCGATAGTGACAGACCTTAGGGTTAGGGTTTGAGTTAAGGTAAGTGGATAGATAGTAGTGTATTATGTACAGTTTAGTGTAGGGTAGATGTAGGATTTTAAGTGTCTGTGTGTGGATTGCTGTTTTTTTGGTGTGCTTGTGTTGTGTGTGTGTTTCTCGGAACAGCAATTTTTTTTCCCAGGGAAAAAATTTGCTGTTCCATGTGTTCGAGATTTTAAGCTTTTACTTAAAAGGGGTCAATGAATTAGCATTCGCTTTTCTAAGCATTCACTAATTTAATATAGACCCGGCTTCTACCAGTTACAAAACCTATCAATGGAAAACATCAGGAACATACTTAAAGCAAGTAATAAATATAATGTGACAATAAAACAAATCTTATACTTAGTTAACATAATAACTAAAGATATTATTGTAAATGAGCAAGATATCAAGATAGCAGAACAAATTCAAAAGTTGCTTTTATACAAAAAGAAAATGCTCTCAAACACATATTTATATCAAAATACAATCTTATTTTCAAAGTATTGAGAAGAAAAAAGTAGCAACTTGACAGAAAATCAGAAGGAATTAGCCATTGGAAACACCATAAAACTGACGCCATTTAAGAAACTAATATACACTCAGATCATGGTCTACAATAATGCATACCTTACACCTGTCCATCTTAACAAATTTAATCCATCTGAGTCATCTTATTGTCCTTTTTGTCCTAATAAAGAAGCTGATATTTTACATATCTAATGGAGCTGCAAAAAAGTTTATAAACTGTGGTGCTCACTGAGATTCATCTTAGAAAAACAGAATACTCAAAATCTACTTTATCTTGGGAAACAGCGATACTACATATCTTCAAGAACAGCAATAATAGCCTCACAAAACACATCACTATAACGTTATGTGCTTATTAAAATTTTACATAGCTAAAAACTGGCTGGACAGATCCAAACTTACTTGGACAGAATATAAGAACATGGCAAAAAAACGTGTTAGTTAAGAAGCTGTATACCAAAAGTCAAAAGAACCAAACATATTATCAGCATTACTGTAAAACTTTAATTCATATTTTATCATGAATGGAAAAGTATGCGAAAATACATAGTTATTAAACACTCTCTTTAGTTAAGAGTAGTAATAACATCACCTAAGGTGACATTTTTGTAAATACTTATACAAGTATAATAGTTTATTTTATGTGTATCGTTATGTTGATGTTATGCCTCAAGATATACTCTTACTGTATTACCAAAATGTATAGGTTAATTGCCTTTCTATATTCATACCGCCTGACTGTACCATAAGACAATCATAACTTCATGGGATTCCTATGTTGTTAACTTTAGCTAAATTGAAAGCGTTTTATTACAGTGTGTGAGCACCTAGTTTAATAACTTATGCTATGGAAATTGTAATATCAACAACTTCTGTTGTACTGTATATCACTTTTTGATTTCATATTATGAAAAAAAATAAAAAAAATTTGAAAAAAAAAAAAGAAAGAAATCTGTACTCTTGTTAATAAAGTTAAACACCAACTTTTCTTTTGAGTCCTTCCAAATAATGAACAAGGTATCTAGTATAAAAACATAATGACTGGTTAAATTGTCCATCCAAAATAAAAGTTCTTTCCCACTTAGCCATTATGATGTTTGCGTAAATGGTGCCACAATGGCCCCCATGGCTACCCCTTTTGTTTGGTGGAAAAAGTGTTCATCTAAAAGATGAAATTATTCATGAATATTATTTCCAGTAACTTTTCTAAGAGACTAACTAAATTATTCTCAATACCTATATTTTCCAAGAAATCACAAAACCAGTTTAACCCTACATTATGGAGTATCACTGTATAAAAATCTACAACGTCTACGGTAGACAATGTATCTTTCTAATCAAAATCAATATTGTTGAATTTCCTTAAAAATTCCCAAGAAACTTTGACCTTAATTTCAAATTCAGGTTGTATGTATTTTATTGTGATTTTTTTCCGGGTTCCTGGTTTGTGTATGTTTGAGGAGTTTGTGTACTTTATTTATGTATTTATTTACCTGGCTATTACACTGATCAGTAATGATCGATTTCATGCTCAGCCTGGGTGAAATACAAAGCATTTCACAAACAAAAAATACAGAAATGTAAGCATGTAGCAGTTCAGACTAATTGCATATTAAAAAAACTGCGTAACTACATTCTCATGAACAAGCATAGCGCAGTGTACAATCAAGTAGAATGTAATGTACAATATATGCATCAGTTTCTAAAGTGGGTCAAGCCGTCAGTAAATCTTGAGAGAAGAGAAGAGGTTAAATGATATGCTCTGTGTTGAAGCAGGAGCATTTGGCTTGGATGAAGAAGTGCTTTTTGAATTGCATTTTGAATTTGGAATACGAACTGATTTCCTTAACATCGATGGCAGTGCTTAGGTGCCTGAGAGAAGAAAGTATATGTAGTGTTGTGGAGTTTAGTTCTAGGGGTAATGAGAGTTGGTGTGACAGAGCATGTGCAGTGCTGTGGAGTTTGGTTCTAGGGGTAATGAGAGTTGGTATGACAGAGCATGTGCAGTGCTGTGGAGTTTGGTTCTAGGGGTAATGAGAGTTGGTATGACAGAGCATGTGCAGTGCTGTGGAGTTTGGTTCTAGGGGTAATGAGAGTTGGTATGACAGAGCATGTGCAGTGCTGTGGAGTTTGGTTCTAGGGGTAATGAGAATTGGTGTGACAGAGCATGTGCAGTGCTGTGGTGTTTGGTTCTAGGGGTAATGAGAGTTGGTATGACAGAGCATGTGCAGTGCTGTGGAGTTTGGTTCTAGGGGTAATGAGAGTTGGTATGACAGAGCATGTGCAGTGCTGTGGAGTTTGGTTCTAGGGGTAATGAGAGTTGGTATGACAGAGCATGTGCAGTGCTGTGGAGTTTGGTTCTAGGGGTAATGAGAGTTGGTATGACAGAGCATGTGCAGTGCTGTGGAGTTTGGTTCTAGGGTAACGTGATTTAATTCCATTTTGTACTGAGTGTGGATATTTTTCAGATAGATAGAAGTTTATTCTTATTATTATTATAAAGTTTGTTTGTGGAAGAATATCCCATATGGAGACAGGGACATAGATGGGGAGCCATAATTAACAGTAATGCAATAGCTGGACTTGCTGAGAGTCACTTCAGCAATTTCCAGGTTTGTGTTATGTGTGACATGGCATGAAATAATACGGATTCAAATAAACACACACAGACACACACCCACACACACACACACACACACACACACACACACACACACACACACACACACACACACACACTGTGAATGATGATAAGCAGTAAAACATGGTAAAGATGGGTGATTTCAATACAGCGTGCTATTGGTTATTTTTCCCATTATGTCTGACATTACAAACTGAGTTACAGGGCATGGAGGAAAAGGAATGGTCAGTAATCCAAAATATGGCATTACAGTGTTGTCCAGTCACTGGCATCAAATTAGTTAATGCTTATATTAGGCAAAGTGTGGAGCTGTGTATTTCACTTGGAGTAATGCTTTTGTTGTCTTCTACCGTTTAGCTCTTAGGGAACATCATTTCAGTATGCCCTGATCTTCAGCTCATTTGGTGTTCCCATCTTAACCTAATATCTCTGCTGATGTGGCTCGCTGCCATGAGGGTTTCCATCAGTTAATGACAGGATGTGTGGCACTGAGCTTTACATGTTGCATCATAAAAGTAAGGCAGCACATCTGCATATGGTGACAGTGCAAGTGTGCAGCTGTCTTGGCTGAATCTGATCAGAAGAGTAGTTATAGGGGTGTTCTGGTCTCCGTGTGAGTTCCTTCGCTGCGTGCAGCACACACGCAAGAAATAATGGTAATGAGATTTTTGCACCAGCATCCTGTGCCAAATATATTATAATCCATAGTAGAATGATAGCTTGTGTATATAGGAGGAACTAAGCATGTTTTGTGGCAAATGGCAGTCCTTCAAAGAAGCATACGGCGACATTACTCAGTTATGAGTGTATGGATTAGTTCAGAACCTGATTCAGCAGTAAAATCCTAAAGTCAAATCTTATTACCAGATTGTTAAAGTGTTATAAAGATCTTCTTCTTCATCTTTCGGATTTTCCTGGTTAGGGGTTACCACAGCGGATCAACTGTCTGCTCATGATTGGCAGTGGAGTTTTACAGTGTCGAGTTGCCAGTCCAGCACCCAACCTTCCACAGAAGGCACACACACATATGCACTCATGCTTAGGGCCAATTTAGAGTGTCCAATCCACCTACAGCATGTCTTTGGGATGTGGGAGGAAACCGGAGCACCCGGAGGAAACCAACACGACCACAGGGAGGACGTGCAGACTCCACACAGAAGACACCCCAGCCAAAGATTGAAATGGAAAACCTCTTGCTGTGAGATGGCAATGCTAACCACTGCACCACTGTGGCCACCCATTAAAGTGTTATAAATAAATTTGGGTCTAAATCACTGGTAAATGGTAAATACAGAAAGTTTTTTTTTTAAATATGTTAAAGTTATATTAGAATATAAATCAGTATTAAATGATACATTGCACAAAGATGTTGGTTTGATGATTGTAACCTGAGGCATAATGATATAATGGCACAGGATGCTGGTGCATTGAACCCTGTACATTACATAATGATATAATGGCACAGGATGCTGGCACAATGAACCCTGTGCATTACATAATGATATCATGGCACAGGATGCTAGGTGCAATGAACCCTGTACATTACATAATGATATAATGGCACAGGATGCTGGTGCAATGAACCCTGTACATTACATAATGATATAATGGCACAGGATGCTGATGCAATGAACCCTGTACATTACATAATGATATAATGGCACAGGATGCTGGTGCAATGAACCCTGTACATTACATAATGATATAATGGCACAGGATGCTGGTGCAATGAACCCTGTACATTACATAATGATATAATGGCACAGGATGCTGGTGCAATGAACCCTGTACATTACATAATGATATAATGGCACAGGATGCTGGTGCAATGAACCCTGTACATTACATAATGATATAATGGCACAGGATGCTGGTGCAATGAACCCTGTACATTACATAATGATATAATGGCACAGGATGCTGGTGCAATGAACCCTGTACATTACATAATGATATAATGGCACAGGATGCCGGTGCAATGAACCCTGTACATTACATAATGATATAATGGCACAGGATGCCGGTGCAATGAACCCTGTACATTACATAATGATATAATGGCACAGGATGCTGATGCAATGAACCCTGTACATTACATAATGATATAATGGCACAGGATGCTGGTGCAATGAACCCTGTACATTACATAATGATATAATGGCACAGGATGCTGGTGCAATGAACCCTGTACATTACATAATGATATAATGGCACAGGATGCTGGTGCAATGAACCCTGTACATTACATAATGATATAATGGCACAGGATGCTGGTGCAATGAACCCTGTACATTACATAATGATATAATGGCACAGGATGCTGGTGCAATGAACCCTGTACATTACATAATGATATAATGGCACAGGATGCTGGTGCAATGAACCCTATACATTACATAATGATATAATGGCACAGGATGCTGGTGCAATGAACCCTGTACATTACATAATGATATAATGGCACAGGATGCTGGTGCAATGAACCCTGTACATTACATAATGATATAATGGCACATGATGCTGGCACAATGAACCCTGTGCATTACATAATGATATCATGGAACAGGATGCTAGGTGCAATGAACCCTGTACATTACATAATGATATAATGGCACAGGATGCTGGTGCAATGAACCCTGTACATTACATAATGATATAATGGCACAGGATGCTGGTGCAATGAACCCTATACATTACATAATGATATAATGGCACAGGATGCTGGTGCAATGAACCCTATACATTACATAATGATATAATGGCACAGGATGCTGGTGCAATGAACCCTGTACATTACATAATGATATAATGGCACAGGATGCTGGTGCAATGAACCCTGTACATTACATAATGATATAATGGCACAGGATGCTGGTGCAATGAACCCTGTACATTACATAATGATATAATGGCACAGGATGCTGGTGCAATGAACCCTGTACATTACATAATGATATAATGGCACAGGATGCTGGTGCAATGAACCCTGTACATTACATAATGATATAATGGCACAGGATGCTGGTGCAATGAACCCTGTACATTACATAATGATATAATGGCACAGGATGCTGGTGCAATGAACCCTGTACATTACATAATGATATAATGGCACAGGATGCTGGTGCAATGAACCCTGTACATTACATAATGATATAATGGCACAGGATGCTGGTGCAATGAACCCTGTACATTACATAATGATATAATGGCACAGGATGCTGGTGCAATGAACCCTGTACATTACATAATGATATAATGGCACAGGATGCTGGTGCAATGAACCCTGTACATTACATAATGATATAATGGCACAGGATGCTGGTGCAATGAACCCTGTACATTACATAATGATATAATGGCACAGGATGCTGGTGCAATGAACCCTGTACATTACATAATGATATAATGGCACAGGATGCTGGGTGCAATGAACCCTGTACATTACATAATGATATAATGGCACAGGATGCTGGGTGCAATGAACCCTGTACATTACATAATGATATAATGGCACAGGATGCTGGTGCAATGAACCCTGTACATTACATAATGATATAATGGCACAGGATGCTGGTGCAATGAACCCTGTACATTACATAATGATATAATGGCACAGGATGCTGGTGCAATGAACCCTGTACATTACATAATGATATAATGGCACAGGATGCTGGTGCAATGAACCCTGTACATTACATAATGATATAATGGCACAGGATGCTGGTGCAATGAACCCTGTACATTACATAATGATATAATGGCACAGGATGCTGGTGCAATGAACCCTGTACATTACATAATGATATAATGGCACAGGATGCTGGTGCAATGAACCCTGTACATTACATAATGATATAATGGCACAGGATGCTGGTGCAATGAACCCTGTACATTACATAATGATATAATGGCACAGGATGCTGGTGCAATGAACCCTGTACATTACATAATGATATAATGGCACAGGATGCTGGTGCAATGAACCCTGTACATTACATAATGATATAATGGCACAGGATGCTGGTGCAATGAACCCTGTACATTACATAATGATATAATGGCACAGGATGCTGGTGCAATGAACCCTGTACATTACATAATGATATAATGGCACAGGATGCTGGTGCAATGAACCCTGTACATTACATAATGATATAATGGCACAGGATGCTGGTGCAATGAACCCTGTACATTACATAATGATATAATGGCACAGGATGCTGGTGCAATGAACCCTGTACATTACATAATGATATAATGGCACAGGATGCTGGTGCAATGAACCCTGTACATTACATAATGATATAATGGCACAGGATGCTGGTGCAATGAACCCTGTACATTACATAATGATATAATGGCACAGGATGCTGGTGCAATGAACCCTGTACATTACATAATGATATAATGGCACAGGATGCTGGTGCAATGAACCCTGTACATTACATAATGATATAATGGCACAGGATGCTGGGTGCAATGAACCCTGTACATTACATAATGATATAATGGCACAGGATGCTGGTGCAATGAACCCTGTACATTACATAATGATATAATGGCACAGGATGCTGGTGCAATGAACCCTGTACATTACATAATGATATAATGGCACAGGATGCTGGTGCAATGAACCCTGTACATTACATAATGATATAATGGCACAGGATGCTGGTGCAATGAACCCTGTACATTACATAATGATATAATGGCACAGGATGCTGGTGCAATGAACCCTGTACATTACATAATGATATAATGGCACAGGATGCTGGTGCAATGAACCCTGTACATTACATAATGATATAATGGCACAGGATGCTGGTGCAATGAACCCTGTACATTACATAATGATATAATGGCACAGGATGCTGGTGCAATGAACCCTGTACATTACATAATGATATAATGGCACAGGATGCTGGTGCAATGAACCCTGTACATTACATAATGATATAATGGCACAGGATGCTGGTGCAATGAACCCTGTACATTACATAATGATATAATGGCACAGGATGCTGGTGCAATGAACCCTGTACATTACATAATGATATAATGGCACAGGATGCTGGTGCAATGAACCCTGTACATTACATAATGATATAATGGCACAGGATGCTGGTGCAATGAACCCTGTACATTACATAATGATATAATGGCACAGGATGCTGGTGCAATGAACCCTGTACATTACATAATGATATAATGGCACAGGATGCTGGTGCAATGAACCCTGTACATTACATAATGATATAATGGCACAGGATGCTGGTGCAATGAACCCTGTACATTACATAATGATATAATGGCACAGGATGCTGGTGCAATGAACCCTGTACATTACATAATGATATAATGGCACAGGATGCTGGTGCAATGAACCCTGTACATTACATAATGATATAATGGCACAGGATGCTGGTGCAATGAACCCTGTACATTACATAATGATATAATGGCACAGGATGCTGGTGCAATGAACCCTGTACATTACATAATGATATAATGGCACAGGATGCTGGGTGCAATGAACCCTGTACATTACATAATGATATAATGGCACAGGATGCTGGTGCAATGAACCCTGTACATTACATAATGATATAATGGCACAGGATGCTGGTGCAATGAACCCTGTACATTACATAATGATATAATGGCACAGGATGCTGGTGCAATGAACCCTGTACATTACATAATGATATAATGGCACAGGATGCTGGTGCAATGAACCCTGTACATTACATAATGATATAATGGCACAGGATGCTGGTGCAATGAACCCTGTACATTACATAATGATATAATGGCACAGGATGCTGGTGCAATGAACCCTGTACATTACATAATGATATAATGGCACAGGATGCTGGTGCAATGAACCCTGTACATTACATAATGATATAATGGCACAGGATGCTGGTGCAATGAACCCTGTACATTACATAATGATATAATGGCACAGGATGCTGGTGCAATGAACCCTGTACATTACATAATGATATAATGGCACAGGATGCTGGTGCAATGAACCCTGTACATTACATAATGATATAATGGCACAGGATGCTGGTGCAATGAACCCTGTACATTACATAATGATATAATGGCACAGGATGCTGGTGCAATGAACCCTGTACATTACATAATGATATAATGGCACAGGATGCTGGGTGCAATGAACCCTGTACATTACATAATGATATAATGGCACAGGATGCTGGTGCAATGAACCCTGTACATTACATAATGATATAATGGCACAGGATGCTGGTGCAATGAACCCTGTACATTACATAATGATATAATGGCACAGGAT
The DNA here is from genome assembly GCF_019279795.1 of Protopterus annectens. Taxonomy (NCBI): domain Eukaryota; kingdom Metazoa; phylum Chordata; order Ceratodontiformes; family Protopteridae; genus Protopterus; species Protopterus annectens. The sequence goes on along the minus strand of NC_056747.1, from coordinate 497,746,991 downwards.
GCTGGTGCAATGAACCCTGTACATTACATAATGATATAATGGCACAGGATGCTGGTGCAATGAACCCTGTACATTACATAATGATATAATGGCACAGGATGCTGGTGCAATGAACCCTGTACATTACATAATGATATAATGGCACAGGATGCTGGTGCAATGAACCCTGTACATTACATAATGATATAATGGCACAGGATGCTGGTGCAATGAACCCTGTACATTACATAATGATATAATGGCACAGGATGCTGGTGCAATGAACCCTGTACATTACATAATGATATAATGGCACAGGATGCTGGTGCAATGAACCCTGTACATTACATAATGATATAATGGCACAGGATGCTGGTGCAATGAACCCTGTACATTACATAATGATATAATGGCACAGGATGCTGGTGCAATGAACCCTGTACATTACATAATGATATAATGGCACAGGATGCTGGTGCAATGAACCCTGTACATTACATAATGATATAATGGCACAGGATGCTGGGTGCAATGAACCCTGTACATTACATAATGATATAATGGCACAGGATGCTGGTGCAATGAACCCTGTACATTACATAATGATATAATGGCACAGGATGCTGGTGCAATGAACCCTGTACATTACATAATGATATAATGGCACAGGATGCTGATGCAATGAACCCTGTACATTACATAATGATATAATGGCACAGGATGCTGGTGCAATGAACCCTGTACATTACATAATGATATAATGGCACAGGATGCTGGTGCAATGAACCCTGTACATTACATAATGATATAATGGCACAGGATGCTGGTGCAATGAACCTTGTACATTACATAATGATATAATGGCACAGGATGCTGGTGCAATGAACCCTGTACATTACATAATGATATAATGGCACAGGATGCTGGGTGCAATGAACCCTGTACATTACATAATGATATAATGGCACAGGATGCTGGTGCAATGAACCCTGTACATTACATAATGATATAATGGCACAGGATGCTGGCTGCAATGAACCCTGTACATTATTCAAATTTGGATGAAGCAGTTAAAGACACATTCATGAGTGGCATTCATAGTGAATGTTGTGAGGAAAAAAAAACTTTTCTGAATGAAATTTAAAATTTTCCATGGCATTCAAGGTTGTCATTACAGTCCGGTGCACATCCAGGCATTTCTGCAGTTACCTTCTATTGATGCCTTTGGGCTTCAAATATTGCTTGTTCATATTTGCATTAATAATTCCAAAACCATGCTACATACACGGCATCAGAAGATTTCATCTTAAAGCATACATGATGACAAACACAATTGTATTAATAGTTGATCTCTGTCTAATGCGGCTAAAGAGGTATTGATTATTATTTGTATACTGTTTATTCATATTGTAATTATTTTCATATTTGTCTAAATATCTCAACATTCAGGTAACACAGAGATATGAAAGCTCACAGCTGGGTGAAAAATATACTGCTGGCAATATGTGTGTTGCTTGAATGGTTAATGAGATATAAGCTGTTTATAAAACATTACAAAATTAATATTCACTGCCTTTATTTTGGCTTTTAAAATCCACTTTAAAGCATTGAAATGAGTGAATACCACTAATTGATCCTGAATAGTTTGCCATTGACAGTTTTCTAGTAACACTTATGGTTCCAGAGATGTGAATATTTGTTTGATCTGTGAAGTGCTAACTTCATTTTCTTAAAGGTTCAAGCCACACCCACCTTGAATTAAAAGTACACACTCAAAACAGATCTATTGGAGGGGAATGAGTTAACTATGGATATGATCAAAAGGGTTAAGTAACATCTGCGTAATGCAGGTGGCACAGATTGGTGCTGTATACAATGTGGAAATGCAGGCAGATTTTTAAAAAAGAATAATCATTTTGCTATCAGTATAACAGTAAAAAGACAGTATCCACAAGTCTTTAATCACATAGCAACTAAATGCCATTGTTGTGAAAAATATAGAGATACAAAATGAATATGTTACAGTAAAGTACACTACCAAATCAATGAACTATATAGTGATATTGTATTAGATTATTAATTATTACAGCAGTGAGAACAGATGCATACTTTTGCTTACTGTGTTTACCATGTCTCCAGTTCTGCCAGTCCATTTCCCTTTAATAATACAAACTGCAGCTGGATTTGTACTCTTCAATGAACCTATTAAATCCATTCTTTTAAGCTACATTAAAAATCGATTAACACTGCAATTCAGTCTCTTTATGACTATGAGAAATTCAACATAAAATACACTCACTGTGGATTGGAATGTCTAAGGCCAAGGGTTTTTAGTTGCCCTTTCTGCCAGTCTCTGTATCCTTGTTACTCAGGTCCAAAGCCTGTGTAACTCTTTAGTACTGGTTTTGGTCTCTGTAACTTTCTCCTCCAAAGCAGTTCATCATCTCTTTCCCTGTCTGTCTGTGTCTCTCTGTCTTTGTATCTGTTTCTGTCAATGGATATGGTCAGCATGGCTTCCTCCACCTGGAGAATCTCTGTAGGGTTTTGTACCTAGTGTGCCCCAAATCTGCATCTGTGTATGTCCCACTCCATACTAAAGGGACAAATTAGCTGTTCAGGATCAATTACTGTTGATATCAGCATACAAATTATTGAAGTAAACCACTGTTTCAACTTCTTATGCAAGATCCTTGTGACAGATCACTTTGCACTCTTATTAAAAATAAGAAAACAGGATTTAAGCTGGTATTGCTTGTTTAAACAATGTTTTTTTAAAGTCAAAACAAGAGATGAACATTTTTGTTCTTGTCAGACATTCATCAGATCTGCATTATACACGAGTAACAAGTAAGATATATACTTTTCTATTTTTCATATAAAAAGCCATGTAAATTACAATGAAGGCTTTAATCCAAGAGCATTTAAACAGATCATATTTGTAGATCAGTGTGCATATCTCTTTAAGAAACCTCATGTGGGTATGTGCTAAGTATGTTGATTACTGAGCACGTGCAGGGACAGAATGCCATTTTGTAGTAAGCTGTTGAGATGTAAGCATGTAACTGTGTAAGCCCTATCTGTTAATCAGTTTGTTTATATGTACTGATGCAGTTATCCATCGTGTATATAATAAAGCATCTTAAACGAACTACCCTGCATGCTTGTTTTCCATGGATTAGGGGACGAGCTATATGGTGCCAGAAGTGGCATGTCTAAAAAGGACATAGTGTCAGAAGCCGCATATCTAATGCCCCAAAAGAACTCCAGTTTCTCTATTTTGACGTTGAGAGACATTCAGCTATAGTTGAATGCACATACAGGAGTGGACCATCTCTTGCAGTATGTATAATAAACAGAAGAGGTCAGAAACAAACTGCTGATGTTAAAACTTGCTCAAACTATTTCCTATTCACAAAACATGAAACAAAGCATACAGACTGCTCTAAATGATATTAAAATAAGTCGAATCATCTGATATTGCTAGAAATATTTGAATTACTATGGAAAATGTTTGAAATAAAGTCTGAATTGCATACAATTAATAAAATAAAGAGAAATTACCATATTTTTCATATTTACAGAGGCTATCAGAGTTATCAGAAGTGAATGAAGTGCTCACATGTTTGTGTTGTGTTACATTAAAGTTATTTCGCAGAATACAGCCATTTCAGAGTATATTTCACAAAATACAGTCTTTTAAAGAGTTTATTGTAAATTTGTGTGCTACTGCAAGATACAAAGAGGCAATTTCTTCATACATAATTACAAGGGCCATATTTTCAGTGTGTTTGTGCATACTTAGTTGGCATGGCAGATGGATTTCAAAAACCAGGTCCACTAGTGTTTGATGATAATAATGTTGAGAAGTGGAATGTGTTTGAGCAAGAGTATGACATTTTCATACAGGCTGCATTTTCTGACAAAGATGACCATGCAAAGGCATTTATTCTACTTAATTTACCTGGGTCAGAAGCCATAGAAAGGGAACATTCATTTGTGTAAGCACCTGCTATCTTTGCTGGAGAGGGGGGAAACCATCATATTGTTGTACAGGCTGAGTCAAGGCAGGACCCTGAGTGCTTAAAACATAAATTTAGAGAAATATGTAACCTCCAGACTAACATTACAATTGTGAGGCACTTATTTTATACAAGGGATCAAAAGCCTGGTGAAACATTTGCTGCATATATAACTGACTTGAGAAATAAAGCTAAACTGTGAAGATTTGGTGATTTAAGGAATGAGTTGATAAAAGACAGATGTGTATGGTATTAAAGATGATGCTGTGAGAAAGATTTTGCTTCATGACAGTGATTTCACTTTGAATAAGGCCATTGTCAAATATGTGAGCTCACAGAAAAGCACACCAATATGCTTACAAATGAGAGAGGAATTTTTCCAGTAACTTCTTAGCCTCACGTTGATCATATCAGCATGTAGTTAAAAGAAACTTGTCCAAGCACAAAGCAGCTATGGTGTTTACTAGGGACAGCTGCAGGTCTCTCTCAAGCTTTCTAGCGAGTTCTAGAAACTGCACAGTCTCCCTGAAGTATAAAAATGAGTCAACAAACTCAAAGCATGGGCCACAACCTAATTTCATTGTTAACTGTCCTAATTGTGGTAGAAATCATGAATCTAAAGGAGAGAAATGCTTAGCATTTGGTCAGCAATGCCACATATGTAATAAATGGAATCATTTAAAAAGATTTTGTAAATCAAAAGCCACACATTCCTTCACTAAAAGGGAACATTTTAAAAAATGAGTTGATCAATCGAAAAGCCATGACCCAGAGTCTCATTCTTTTTATGTTGATGGTGTGTCAGTGCTTAGTGAAACAATCAATGCAGTTGATTTATGGACCAAGAATGAAGAATTTTGTACTGTTTAGATAAATGGCAAACCAAAAGAGCTCAAAGTTCATGCTGGCTCAAAGTGCAATGTTATGTCTGCAGAAACATTTGCTAGAGTATGTGCTGGTCGAAGGTTTGATATGACAAAATGTGTGAAGCTTGTTGCATATGGTGGTGAAGAGATTCACACTGAAGGCTCAGTAATGCTTTTATGTTAATCAGCTGGGAGATGCTATGACTTATTATTTTTTGTGGTCAGAAGGCACATCCAGTCATTATTAGGCCTCAGACATTTTGCAAATGGGACTGCTTTCATTTAACAAGGAAGTCCACCATGTTAGCTTAAAAGACTGCTACTTTAAGTTCGCCCATCTCTTCGAAGACAAACTAGGCAAGCTTCCATTTGTGTACTCCATGAAGTTAGACCCGGATGTCAGTCTAGTTATCAGGCCAGCTAGAAAAGTTCCAGTAACCATGCAGACTAGAGTCAAAGCCATGTTAGATAAACTGGTGCAACAAGGAGTAATTTGTCCAGTTAGTCAACCGACAGAGTGAGTATCTTCCATGGTGGTAGCTCATAAGAAAAGTTCAGATGACATCAGAATATGTATTGACCCATGAGATTTGAACAAGGCAATAAAGAGACCTCCTCATCCAATGTGCACAGTTGAATAAGTTGCAGGTGTCATGCCTAATGCCACTATTTTTTCTGTCTTAGATACAAAGAGTTAATTTTCACAAATTTTGGTTGATGAGAAATCTTCATTGCTCACTACTTTCAGTACTCTGTTTGGAAGATACAGATTTCTGAGAATGTCATTTCAGATAAATTCTGCAAGTGAAGTCCTTCAATGTAGCAATTTTTTTCTGGGTATCCTTGTGCTATTATAGTAGATGACATACTAGTAGGAGGCAATGGAATGCACCTACCTTCATTTTGACTTGCTTCATTTCTTAAAAAAATCAAAGGAATAATAATAACCTGGAGACTATACTAGTCACAACTGATGTGGAAGATCCTGAACTACATAATTACTGTTTTCATGCTGTGAAAGAGTATATGAGCTCAAGGACCAACCCCAACCATAAAGAAATTAAACCTGTTGAGATTGTGCTGAGTATCATGCTCACCAACAACTACTTTCACTTCAATCAGAAATGCTGCGAACAGAGGTGAAAGCTATGGCCCCCAGTGTAACCAATATAGCTTTGGCCAAACAGAAAGAGAGCACCATCTTTATGTCAAAATGTTATCAACATATGAATTGTTACTATGGTTTTATCAATGTTATATTTACTACCTGGAAAGGTTCCCTGGACAGGCTGCACAGCTTATTCTTCTGCATCGAAAACATTACAAGGAAATTTGAATGTATAGCTACAGAACAAAAATAAAACTCAAATCACAGATTCCACTTAAGGTTTTTTGGAAGCCTGGACTCATTTGGACATGCTCCGTTAAGCATGTTCTTGAGTTAAGGAAATTGGAACCTAGGAACGTTTACAAAAACACAATAACACAAGTATTATTTTATAGCTATAGCAGTTCATGCCTACACATGAATTTAATTTTCATTTTATCTGTACTATATATATATTAATACTGCTTACAATACCATGATTAGAGGAACGTTGTCTCCAGTCCAATAGAATGTTACATAACTCATTTTGATCTGCAAGAAAGTGTCCTGATCATATTTAACTTCTCTTCTCTCACTGACTAGCAGTTAAAACAAACTATGATCTAATGGTATCACCCAGCATGTATTTTCTGTAGTTCCATTATGTTTCTGCAATGAATAAATAATAATGATTTGCTATTTCTCCTCATCCAAGCTTATTTACATTGTGCAGGCATCTCCACCTGTGATCAGGTTGTTGTTGTTGTTATATCTTTCGGCTTTTCCCGGTTAGGGGTCGCCACAGCGGAACTCCGGTCTGCTAATGATTGGCAGGAGATTTTTACGTACCGACTTGCCAGGCCTGACGCACAACCTTCAACGAAGGTACGCCCATTCATGCATGTCTCCCACACAAAAGACGCTTTAGCTGAGAATAGAACAGGACAATGTCTTAAGACATGTATATTCCAACCTATTATATCACATCATAACCTAGTGTTCATTACTATACTCAAAGACGCAGCACAATAGGTGGAATATGTGTAGTAGTTATTGAGAGAAGTAGAAGGATGGAATGAATTTTGGGGCTTGGCCCTCTCTAAGTAGAGAGAGAGAAAGTGTGTGTGTGTGTGTGTGTGTGTGTGTGTGTGTGTGTGTGTGTGTGTGTGTGTGTGTGTGTGTGTGTGTGTGTGTGTGTGTGTGTGTGTCCAGAGAGAAGGTTAGAAACTCTAATGAGGACGTCAGATGGTGACAGTTCATTGGAAGGGCAAGATATAAACTCTAGACTGGATGCTTCATTTGAAGGAAATCTTCCTGCTATATGTTTAACCTCCTTCAAGAATTGTTTTTATGAATGAAAGAGGGAGTTATGTACTGATTTTAGGTGCTTGGCATTTTGTTTCTGGATAATCTGTTTGGTGATTATCCTCAGATATGTGTAATGGTCTTAATTGCTCGAAGTAGAATTTTTCTTTCCAATTTTCTCAGTTTTTATCTCATAGTTTCATTAGAGTTTTAAGATTGTTGGTGAGACAATAGAGTCTTTTAGAAGTCTAATGACCACGGGGAAGTCTCCACATTAAAGTGACAGAGGAAGGTCTGGGAATTTATTGGCATCTGTGTTTGCATCACAAAGACATCAGAAGTGAAGTTAGACAGGAATAAGAACACCAAACCAAACACGAGGCAAGGGATTGGGCAGTCAGACCACTGGTTAAGCTTCCTGGTGTTTAAAATAGAGGGAAGATGGATAGCTGCTAGAATTACAGTGTATTATTCCTCAATACAACCAAAGAGTAGATTGAGACTGAAGGAGCTAATAAATGAGTGTGTTAGAAGGAGGAAGGTAATACAGATGGGGGTATGTAAATCTGCCATGACAAGACTGGGAGATTCCAAGTTACGGGCAGACATGGAGTTAATCTGACTGAAATTTTAGACCATGAGGGATTTAACCAGCTGTGCCATAAAGCAAAATAATATGGATATGGTCGTCTCTAGTGCTGAGAAGATAATGGAAATTCAGGTTAAGGCATCGATAGCCAACATTTACCATGTCACTGCTTGGTTTAAAGTAGTGTGAGGGTGATAGTACACAGGCAAAGTCAGTGGTATAGGACATTAGGACAGTAAATTATGCTGTACATCAGGAGAGGATCACAGACTTTGAACAAACATAGGAAGGAAACAAGTTCTGGAATAGGTCAGAAATGCATACTTACATCTATGAACAAAAGCGCAAGGAAAAAGGAAAAAGAGGGGAAGGCTGATAGGGTATGTAAGAATATTAGGTCTGTAATTAGAACAAATAACAGTGGCTTCAAGAAGCAGGAATAAAAGAGTTAAGAGGTGGAATAGGCAGGCTACAAAGAGGTTAACAGAAGGTCATCAAAGGTAGGTAGGGCAACAAAGCTGAAATGAGATTGTTAGAAGGGATGAAGAATGGGAAGAAGTGATTTCTTAGCTATATATTATAATAGTGAAGAAAGGACAGGCCTAGCTTGGCTGACCAGATGCAGAATATTACAGCAGATTAGAAAAAACAAAAGAGCTGAATGAAGATTTGCTTCGGTCTTCACAAAGGAATGTTAGAGGAGAGGGAGGCAGCAGAGGATGGAGAGATCAGTGAACACAAGAATAATGAAGAAAGTGGTAAAGGGGAGTCTGTACAGACTTAGGGAAGAAGAGCCATGTCTGCTGCTTCCTAGATTCCTCAAATTTCTGGCCAGTGTGTTGCCAAACCACCTGATGAAGAGATTACACTGACCACTGGGCCATGCAGAGGTATCCAAGAACTTGAAAACAGGAAGCTTTTATTACAATGTGAGCACAGGAAAATTCTATATAAATACAGGACTGTTAAGCTTAACAACAATGGCAGGGAAAATTGGCTCTATATCACATAGTCGAAGTGCCGTAATTTCGACTGACATATGTTCGAGCACATATGTCCGAAGTTATGGAACTTCAACTAGGTATAAAAAAATAAAAACACAACAGACAAATATAAAAATTGTTGTATGCAGGGGGGGCAAGCCCCCCCACACACACATGCTACTTAAATATACCAACTCAGAGATCGCACCACATTGAAGTAAATGGAAACCTCCACTTATGGAGATTTCCATTCACACGCTCAAACATTTACAAATTTGAACATATGGTCTCGACCATATGTCATTCAAAATTGTAAATGTTCAACTACGTGAAAGGACTCGGGAAAATCATGGTGAGTATCTGAAAGGGAAGGTTGATAACATTTTTGAGGGTATCAATCGTGAGAATAGCAGCTAACATGGAACTCATGGCTGCAAGGAGTGACTGCTTTTATGATTGGATTACAAGTTAACTTGACAGGAGGAGTATCAGTAAGGATGGTCTACCTCAGCATCTGCAAGACTTCTGAACTGGTCCTACACAGGAAGCTTATGATAAAACTGGAGGAGATGGGGCCAAGACTTTGACTAAGGAACTGGACTGTTGCTTATATGAATAGTAACTTATAGAGGGCTCTAGTGTGAGAGAAGTGATGTCAGGAATTAAAAAAGTGACAAGTGGATTAGTGGATCGCTACATGGGTCCCTCCTGTGTACAGCACTCTTTGCTGCATTTGCCTCATGCATATAAAAGGGAACAGAGAAGAGGATCAGCTGCTTTGCTGATGATACAAAGATAGATGCAGTGGTACAGGAAGGGGGAAGATTCTAAGGAACGATTTGGAAAGGTTGATCAAATGGATAGAATGGTAATAGTTGAAGCTCACTGCAAACAAATGTAAATTATTGCACTTAAGTCACAATGACTATGCTGTGAAATACTAGTCTACTAATGAGAAAGAAGGGACTGGAGTGAGGTGTTACCCACACCTTGATCTGAGCACCATGAGTAGAATTTGGGGATAAAACATAAAGCAGAATGCTGAAGTGAGTCCTCAGAAAGACATTCTCCAGTAGCATAAGAGGCAATGCTTCCACTCTACAGTGCTCTGATTAGACTGCACTTAGAATAGTTTGGGCATTTCTTGGGGACACAGGAAAGAGACATGAAGCTGCTGAAGTTACTGGAGCTACTAACTAGATCTGAGATGGAAGAGAGGGGTTATGATAAGTGACTAAATAGTCACAGCTCTTCTCATCTGAGATCACAAGAGGAAAGGCGGACGATGCTGCTGCACAAGTTCATGTTAATGAGATATGAAGGAGCTCATTTAGAAAATGAAGGGCAGATGGTGAAGAAGGGGTAAAAGTATTAAAATGTAGGTGCTAAATCTGGGATTTCTAAAAGTGCTTCTACACAGAGAGGGTTGTACATCCATGGGAAAATTCCCTTATCCCAACTGCACTGTGATCTCAAATATAAGCAAAGCCAGTATATCCGATTGGCTGTTCTGGCTTTTTCTTAGGTTTGACAAGTTGTTGACCTTGGAGTTGGTATATATAACTTAGCTGAGGTTTTATGAGCACGTAGGCTTTCCCCACTGAAAAAAAGTAAAAAACACACAAAAAAACCCTACCATTTCATTTTTCAATACAATGCACTTTGAGCAGTTTTACTCAATAAGTTGCACTTCAATATGTTGTTCAATAAAGCAATGTACACCCTTACAGATATATAGATATATGGGTCTATTTTATTTGATTGAGAGCATGCATGGTCGAATATCAAAAGGTTGAGATTAGAATGGAAAGACCTTTAAATAAATAAAGACCATATGATCAAACTTCAGAATGTTGAAAATATAGAAGACAGGCAGCAAGGACTGTTCCCAAACCTGCACCCTGCTAATACAAAGAAATAAAACATCCACAGCAGTAATCCAACTCCAAATAAGCATACTTGCAGCCTCATTACAACCAAACATCCACATCATGCATGTTCCCTTTGACATGCTAAGCTGATCCCATGCCCAAAAGAAAGACAACTACATTAACAAACACATAAATAAATATCCATTAAGTGTCTCACACTAGGTTAACTCCAAAGGAAAAAAAAACATAACATGGTGTATCAAACATAGGTCATGCTCACATCTTCAGTAATAGATTCACAGCTTTAAAAAAAAAAACTTGGTATATTGTATTCCTCTTTCCTCTGAAGTACTTGCTAAAAACATTGTTTCATCTCTAACAGGTTTTGTTTCTTTGGAGATGGTGAACATCCAGAAGACATTCCCAAATGTAGTTCATACACATAATTCTATTATCTTGCTAAGACATACATATCAGATGGTAAATGAGAAATCTATCTACCCAAATGATAGCTTACCTGTCTTTGCCACTCTTTGACTGAATTATGAGTCTGTGGCAAGCATAAATTATTCAACACAGAAATATTATAAAACTTGATTGGGGAAGAGGAGGAAACTTTGCTGAGGTTGGCGAAGATGTTTTGACTTTACAAGGTTTACCTAAAACATACCAGACAGTAAAGTATATGATAAGGTCCTTACTCTCACTAGGAAATGTGCTACTTAACTGATGAAATGCTGGCAACACCTCATCTTCCCTAAGAAAAGACACTACCACCAGTTTTTTAACAGCAGTCAACTGAGATGATACAGATTTGCCTTATAATGTGGCCGTGCTTAGGTTCTGCACCTTTCTCCACAGGTTCTGTCCAAAATTAAATAGCCCGTTGACTCAACTCTGTTGATATTAGCCTGAATATGTTTTATTGCTGCTATTTCAAAGTCACATAACACAAATGTTACATTAGTAGCTAGATCACAACTGGATAATGGTGCAAAAATACATTGCCTCATAAAGTTATAACCATTCAAAGATTTCTTAGACATGAGAGAAGTAGGCCATTTCAGTGTTTCCATGGTAAGGAATAAATCCAAGAATGGTATACAATTTGGTGGAAAAATCTACCCTTCCTTAAAAACGTGCCATATATTAACTAGATGTTAGCTTTAGGGGCCCTATATTAACTAGATGTTAGCTTTAGGTGCCCTATATTAACTAGATGGTAGCTTTAGGTGTCATATACTAACTAGATGGTAACTGTAAGTGTCACATATTAACTAGAGGGTAGCTTTAGGTGCCATATATTAACTAGATGTTAGCTTTAGGTGCCCTATATTAACTAGATGGTAGCTTTAGGTGTCATATACTAACTAGATGGTAACTGTAAGTGTCATATATTAACTAGAGGGTAGCTTTAAGTGTCATATATTAACTAGAGGGTAGCTTTAGGTGCCATATATTAACTAGATGGTTGCTTTAGGTGTCATATATTAACTAGATGGTAGCTTTAAGTGCCATATATTAACTAGATGGTAGCTTTAAGTGCCATATATTAACTAGATGGTAGCTTTGGGTGTCATATTTTAATTAGATGGTAGCTTTTAGTGCCATATATTAACTAGATTGTAACTTTAAGTGTCATATATTAACTAGACGGTAGATTAGGTGTCATATATTAACTAGATGGTAGCTTTAAGGTGCCATATATTAACTAGATGGTAGTTTTAGGTGTCATATATTCACTAGATGGTAGCTTTAAGTGTCATATATTCACTACATGGTAGCTTTAAGTGCCATATATTAACGAGGTGGTAGCTTTACTTAAGTCATTCAAGTTATTTGGTGTTGGAAAAACTATGACATCATTGTCACTTTGGATACCTGAGAACTTTTTCTCAATGAAATGACCACTCTTTAGAGACACTCTAATGATGATATTTATTGTTGGGGCACATACCGAGCTTTACTAGTCAACAGATATTTTCTGCACACACTATTAACAGGCTCAAGCATGGCTTTACTTGTTGAGGTACTACAGGTTACTTTAAGGAAGTACTTCCCCAGCATCATCCATGAGAAGACATGGAGTATCTCATGATAACACTGGTCTTCGCTTCAGATCATGGCATGCTACATATCTCTGTACTCCTGTAGTGTCATGGGGCTGTAATGCATATGGATTGTGCTTGCAGATAATGTGCTAACTAGGTTAATAGTGGTCCAAAGTTTCATCGTGTGGGTTTTAGATATTTACAGGTCTTGTCATTTTTAACAAAGTATACACCTGCACTAGAATACGTCATTAGGAGGAGAGTTTCAAGAAATTATTCTTACAGTGATGACAATTAGCTGCACCTCTCTTTGTGTCAGGAGCATGAGTCAGACCTGGTTCAAAGTATTTTACTGAGTAGTGTGTAAAAAGCATAAACAAAGCCTTAGCTACAAACAAGGGGGTTCAGAGAACATATTCTTTCCAAAGGTAAAGCTGTCATTTTGATTTCCACATAAAAGCATGCGTCAGCAATGGTCTCAAAAGAGAAGGCACAAATAAGTAGGGCAAGATGGAATAATCACGATGATCCCTCGTACCAGAAGGTCAGTGAAAATTCTAGAAAAGAGCGATTCCTGGGCTGTGTAGTAGCAGCACTTGGAGTGAACAATATCAAGAAGTACATAGAACATTGAAACATTTTCAGGCTGTAACTATAAAAGCCTTTTACAATACTTAATGGAAAGCAGAAGTTGGATAGTAGCTTCTAGCTTCTTATTTATTTATTTTTTTTTTGAAAAACAGATATTTTGCCTCAAACTGTGTACTGCTGTTTATGTGAGTATTAGCTGGTCTCTAGGTCTACTTCAGTGTTCCATTTATTCCTTAGTGCCTCTGATCCTAACCTTGGGTCTCGTACTGCTCTGCTCACAGAATGAGAAGGAAAAGTGGTTCAGAGTGCAGTAACTGGTAGCACCACATTTACTGTCTTCCCTGCCAGGGATTTTGGTATGTCCTACCTTGTCCGAGGTATTGACATCATGTGCATCATCTCGATCCACCCCCTACTCCCCCAACTCCACACAAATGTTTAATGGTAATTTGCTGCATGGTTACAACACTTTAGATCCCCTTCAGTAAAAAAACAAAACTCCCTCCTGATTTCAGCAAACCGGGAAAAAAACATTCCTTCCTACTAGTCTTCTCCAGCACCAGAGCAGCTAGCCATACTTAGACATTTTGGTCAGAATCAGTTTTTCTTCCCTCTATGTCACAGAACTGGGTAGTAGTTTTCTGTGATATGCATAACCAAAGAAGCTAGATTAAGGAATGTTTTAAGAGATTCAATTTTTCTTCTTTTTGCAGAGGTTTCTTTTGAGTGAGAAGGGTGGAGATGCACAGCTACTGTTATTAAGGAAATAATTGCGCTGATAAATCTTGAAAACCAACAATCTCCCTGGATTCAATGAGTATGCCAGTATTTTGCTGGTATCTGTTTAAAATGTTGGGATGTACTTTAATGAGTCCGTTAATGCTGGGATTCACTGACCAAGTCTGAGATGGCCATTTCTTGGAATATTCCCTTTACTCTGAGGTATAGCAATTTCTGACTTAGTATATATTAGTTTGGGGACTCCCCCCATAGGAAGGAGTTTTAAGAAGACCTGTGTTCAGTATTTGCCCTTCTCCTGTATTTTATCCCAGTATGTCAGCACTTAATATTACAAGTGCTGACATTTCAGTAGGGAGCCATTTTGCTAGACTTAAAATTAAAGTAGCAGATTTCCCTCTAATTTTTTATGCTCTAGTTTCTTATATATATATATATATATATATATATATATATATATATATATATATATATATATATATATATAAAGAGAGAGAGAGAGAAAGTGTTGGTTTAGTTGAATGACATCCTTTTGATTTTATTGTTTAATACAGATTTTTATTGAATTCTAAATGACTGAAGTTGAGCTAAGAAGCCCAATAGGAATGAAAGCACATATCTTGCATTATTAAAAATCTAAATGTATGACTGGTTCACATTGCTGACTTTAATTTTTGGTTTTAATGTTTTAAATGTGACACAAAGTCAACTAAGACTGTGATGTCCAGAAGCAGATCTTCTAATAAAGAGCAACCCAGAAATGGATTCCAAGTTTTGTTAAAAATAGGCTCTAAAAACAGCCCAAAACTTGTTCTTCCTTAAGTCATAAGATGCAAAAGACAATTCTATGTAATAACAAAAGCATTTGGCAGACAGAACAAAATAATCTGCTAACCAATTTTTGTGACATATGCAATAAAATAAAGAAAATCTTCAGTCTTACATGTTGCAAACTAATGCAGAACACATCCTCCTCAAGGCCACATTAAACCTCCAGACAGTTAAAATAACACCACCACAAACCTTGGTAGTGGTGAAATTCACATTCACATTGCTGAAATGATGAATAGGTCTAAGGTACTGCTGTCATTTAATGAGTGGATAACGAACTGTTCAACCTGGCACAATAGAACAGAAACAGTAACATGTAGGCATACAGGATTGTCTAGCATCCCACAGATGTAATATAAAGACTGCAAGAGCCACAGCTGTCCTGTCCTGATCTAGATCTAGATCCAGGGTGCTGTATCAGCAAGTCTGTGAAGTCACCAGAGCCACAACTGTCCTGTCCTGATCTAGATCTAGATCCAGGTGCTGTATCAGCAAGTCTATGAAGTCACCAGAGCCACAACTGTCCTGTCCTGATCTAGATCTAGATCCAGAGTGCTGTATCAGCAAGTCTGTGAAGTCACCAGAGCCACAACTGTCCTCTCCTGATCTAGATCTAGAACCAGACCTGTCCTTTTCTAGATCTAGATCCAGGGTGCTGTATCAGCAAGTTTGTGAGGTCACTAGGAGTTGTGCACTGTCCCAACACAAGATTAAAACCAAGCCACAGTCCACTGCGTTCTCAGCCACTCACACTGACAGGCAAGCCTTGTAAAAAACACAAAGTTCAGACAACAAATAAACTGTTTAAAGTTGATTAAAACATAACCCAGAGCTTGTTATACCAGCCAACTGCTGGCATCTTAGTCTGATTATCCAATGCTAGGATGCCATTAACTCAGTGGTAACCAGAGCCCACCCAGTCGAATCGCACTGTAGTCTTATTCTCCAACAACATTATTTTACGATGTCTCAGTTCTCTTGTCAGTGAGGCCATTTGTACCTGCACAAAAAAAAGGTGTCGAGGCTCCATACATCCACTGCATATGATTATACTTTCTTTGTATTCTATACAGAATGTTGCATCTCTCCCTGCTACTGACCTCTCTCTCTGATGTATCATTTTTATCACTCTTGTTAAGTCTTTAAAAGCTTTGATGCATTTAGCATATGCCCAATTACTTGTGATGGGTTGCATATATGTACTTTAAGCTTTCTGCAATCAATTTTGATAATGTTCAACACATTTGGAATAACACACTTATGTTCTTTGTTCCTAAATGGTGTAGTGTGGGCACTGAGATATGCTTTTTCTTGCATTTTTTCAGTGAATCTTCTAATATTTAGTTATGTAGTCTGAGCAGACTGCTTTTTTATTTCATTTATGATGCATTTAGTCATTTTTCTATCACATTTAATTCAATTGCTATATTTAGTCAGAAAAACTATAGAACACCATAATATATGTATATTCACTTTGTAGCTAGGAGCATGTCTAAAAGTTTTAATTCTCAGCCACTTATCAAGTATAATAAAATTAAAGAAATAAGCAACTGCCATTTTTATGTTTTCTTTCTGTATAAATGAATTAGCAGTTGTATAAAACAGCTTAATAATTCAGCCTGTTAAGATTACATTTTTTTAACACATGGACAAAATATCAGAATTGCATGACTTTCTAGAATTAGCAGTTTCTGCACTTTGCAAGCATTCCTTTCTGAACTGCATTTCTCAGACTGTTTACAAGATTTACCTTTATTGTTACATAGGTCTTTCTATAATTTGAAAGAGTTATAACCTTACTTCAGTTAAAAAATAATACTAACTTAACAGTTGTGTTTGTTCAGAAGATTCAAACTTTTGGTGTTGGACTGTAGGCTACTTGAAATAGAAGTTTTATTGGCTTTTCCATTCCCACGTGGCTTGGATAACTATACTTTTGCAGTCAAAAAAGAAAAATCTGTTGGAACAAGTACAATTTAAAGTTTTTTTTTTAGCAGACTGACTGACTTTCTGTTAACAGTAGCCCAGCAGCATGTTTTTTGAAAGATTAGGAGGAATAGAAACATTTCTGCTCCCACAGTGCACTGTGCAGTCTTCAATGTTAGAAAAGTATTTTTATTTGATAATCTACCATCTATTCTAACCCCCGGCTACAAAAAGAAAATCAGTCTTTTATTGATTACCATGCAGTCAAAGAAGAACAGTCCAGACAGCCTATGGAATACTGCATGTGCCAAAGGTTCCATGATCTGCGCCTAGCGTGAAAGTGCTGCTGCCACATTTCATGGTGCAGTGCCTCATCGATGTGTTCACCCTTTACACAGCACAGTGTGTTCTCCACTTTGTTACTACAAGACCTGAGGCCATCACACAAATCAAACATCTTCTGTCAGAGAAACAGTAAAAGCTTTCAACACTTCATCTGATACACCATGTCTTCCACCACCTTTACTAAGGTTCAACGCTTCCTTATCACTAATCAAAGGCAACAAATTAAGTCTGGTAAAGAGGATGGAGCAAAGACCTACAATCGTGGGGACGAAGACTGTATCCAGCTTGCTTGTCCAGTAAGCTGACTGAAATTAAACAAATCATGCATCTTTCCCGTTCCTTACTGTATCCTTCTATTCCTTATTCTCCACTGGGAAGCAACCATTGGGTTTGGCTGGACAAACTGATTGCCAGTGTCCATTAAAAGAAATAAGTAAAATAGATGCAAGTGAAGCTTTTTCATTAAGTATGATGGAGAAATGTACTTAAATTCATACTCTAGCAAATAACTGTAGGCAAAGAAGGAGATACAAGTAGTAAAAGTTTGCATCTAGAGTACCTTTGAATATCTAAGAGGTAATATATTATGAGTACATTGGCTAACCACTATTTCTCAAATTGAACATGAAAGTGGTGCGTGCCAGTTCCACACAAATGAAGTTTGTCAACAAACTAAGTTGTCCCAGGACATCTTCATGGGGGGGGGGGGGTAGGTTAATATTTAAGGGGAGTTAAGTGGGTTGGGGAGGTGAAAGGGTTAAGTGGAGGCAGGGATGGTTGGAAGGAAGTGAGATAATGATGGGGAGGGGCTTAACAGGTTTAGTCTAGTGTAGCTGGGTTAAGCAGTCACATTTTGGCGTGAACTTGCCATATGTAAGTTCATGTCCTGAAGACCAGTGGGTTCCTTGGTCAGGTAGGCCTTGGTTTGGTGGTGGAGATAAGGAGGTGAGTACCTGGCGTATAGGGTATGATTAGAGGTGTTCAGGTTAAAGTGATGTCTTTTAAGTATAGGGACAAGTCATTCAGGAGAGTTGTGGTGTATGGTAGTAGCTAGGTGATGGTGGTTATGGCGGAAAGCACATGAGGATTATGGTCCCCTACAGTACCCGTCCGGTCAGTTTGGTGGTTGGGGGTTGGTTGCATAATGGGTGGAGCAAGGGGATGTGTTGGTGCTCTCCAAAGAAGTTTTGTCGGTTACCTGGAGGGTAGGGGCAGGATAGGTATTTATCCATTTAGTATGTCCTACTTTTAGGCCTTAAAGTGTCATCATGTCCGCTAGGTCAGGCCTTAAAGTGTCATCATGTCCACTAGGCTGGTATGCTTTGGTGGTTAGTGTTTTTGTGGTCGTCGTTGAGCTGGTGTTTCTTTGCTTCAGTTTGTGGTAGGCCGCATGCGCAGTGGCAGCAAGGGATCATTGCAGCCATTAAACGCTGTCCGGCAATATAGCAAAAAAAAGTTTTGCAAAAAAGCAGGTAAACGGAACCATCCGTTAATTGAACAAGATCAGTGTCTGCAGCTTGGCCTTGGAGGGGTTGGTGGATGCAGAAGGCCGGGAATGCTGGGGACATCATCATATTTTGAAGAAAGCAGAAACAAGCAGTATGTATTGAAGATCACCTGTTTATTAACCACCAGACTACTGTCTGGCGCCAGTTGTTGCCTGGGTTTATTTGCTGCACATCTGGGTTTTGGTGCATGTGGCAGTCTCTCTCTTCTGCCAACAGAGAGAGGAAAAGAAGAGGAAAGAAAAAAAAGTCTGGGGCTGTTTCGGTTTGGCAGGGGTGGCAGGTTGGGTGTGGGGATTTTGACTGGCATGTTTCTCTGCTGTTTGGATTGTTGGCCTTCTGTTACCGGAGGATTTTGGGTTGTGGGCTGCAACGTCACAGTTCAGCTCTTGGCAGGTTTTTGTAGTCACTGGCTGGAGGGGGGGTTCTGAGTGTCTGGATTTGCCTTGTGGATGCTTGAAGGAAGTTGGTCGTTCTCTCAGTGATGGTGGGGGTGGAGGATGGTGATCGCAGTGCAGATGGATGCTCCCTTTGAGTCAAGTTTGTGTGTTCCTTTAAGATAGTTTATCAGGCTGTTGCTAGACTGCGGCTCTCAGCAGGAATTGGAAAGGCTTGGTATCTGCTTTAGGAAACTCCGCTGTGGTCAATATAAAGCATCGGCGTTAAATGTAATGATAGGTTCTAATGGTTATAGACAAGGTGTCTGCAGTTCCTGCATGTACGACTACTTAGTGATAATTGCAACAGCAAGTTGTTTTCTGTGTGAAGAGTGTAAATCCAGAGTTAAATCCATGACCGGTGCAGGCTCTTTCAAATTAAGCATAACATCAAATGGGGAATTACGGTACGCTGATGTCCGGAGGTGTAGAATGGACTGTGTCTTCAGTAAGGTCAGGTTAATGCAAGCTTGTTGTCCAGTCACATTTACATTACAAGTGCAATATAGTAGACTGCTAGGGGGTCATAATGCCTGGATCGCTGGAGGTGTTTGGTGTTTTGGGCTGCTCCTTCTGAAGTTTGTGGTTACTAAGGCCAGCATATAAGTTGCAGAACTCATTTTCAAGTGGAAGGTATGGTATGGCTGCTGACTTAAATCATTAACTATGTGGAGTTCAAGGTTCTACCAAGTCCCAGAGGTGGGGAGGTAGAAAATTTGGAGATGAAGTTAAATGGCAGCTGAGACTGGGAGCAATAAATATCTGGGTCTCTGCAAAGCAATATTAAATGTGTTTGAGCAGTAAAGGTAATTGTGTGCTTTTAATTTTGTAACAAACATTTGCTGTACTTTAGAGTATGTAAGTGATGGCAGGGATTTTAATTACTCAGTTCTGATAATGCTGTTGTAAACAAAAGTATTCTGTTTTGTGAATAAAGGTTGTATCTTTATGGCATTGGTTGTCTTATGTGTTGCATTTTGGAATTTTGTTACACAGTTTTGGCAAGGTTCAATTGCTAACGTGGCTTTGCAAGGTGATACTATTGCTGTCAGTATTGTGTTTTGAGATTCAGGTGTTAGTTTGGGGTTGTGCGGTGGACGTTCTGATGCTTAAAGGCACGGGGGGGGGGGCCTGTGGCCTAGGGTTGCAGTATGGGTGCTGGATGTTCACGGGCTTAGGAATGACCGTTAATGGCTGCACATGCGCAGTCTGGCATTGCATCTGCCCGTGGTTTTCAACACTGCAAATTCTCACTGGAAATATTTGTTTTATTGTATGCACATGGTGAAAGCAATGTGGTCAAAACTCTGCTTTGATATTTGTTGCATCGCCTTTGCTGATGTGTAGCTGTCAACAATAACTGATTTATGTGGGTAACAGACTGTAGTTCTTCAGCAGTGCCAGAGACAATCAACACGTGTACACACACACACGCACAAAAAAAAAAAAAACATTAACTAATAGACTCATTGCTGAGCATGCCTCACATTTTACACTGCACTAAGGGAATTGCCTAGCATGCCTCACAATTTACACTGCACTAAGGGAATGATTGATTACATACCGTACCTCATGTAAATTGTATGTCAATTTTATTACTCAGAGATGGGTGAAAGGCAAGGGCATTTTGCTGTAAGGAAGCTGTTTTGATATTTGTGAACAGAGAGGTGAGGCTTTCCTAGACTGCAAAATACTAACTATAATTCGGGAGCATGGAGGATGGGGGAGGCGGTGGACCGCAGCTGTGGGGAGTGCAGGGTAGTTTGGTCCGTGGTGGGCATGGAGTGGTGGGCACTTTTGTGGGCCGGGCTGCTTCAGCAGACAGTAGCTTGGCCTGCGTGGGCACTCGCTGTTCTGTGTTCGTTGTGGATTGGACTGATTTGCATTCTCTGCAGCCGTGGTCTGTTGCTTCCTTTATTTTATGCTTTTGGATTATGTTTTGGAAGTACAGTTTACCAGCATCAGTTGTTATGTCCTTTTCTTACTAACTATAATTGTATGAAATATATTTGAACAATACACATTGAGGTTCTTCACGCTGTTTTGGAGTGCACCCGGCATCTGAACTAGTGCTTGGAAAGTTATTTATATATGCTTGCACCCAGGGTGGATTTCAATTGCTGCTGATTTCTTGTTTGTTCTTAGTTAAAGATTTTTAGTTCATATCTTTCAGAAAATTCGTGCTAAACCAAAATCTAGTATTCTATCAACTTTCTGGGTAAAAGCAATGTCTGAAATTGTCACTAATTTTGAGCCTTTTTCCCCCTTTTTGTTAATGATGTGGCCCAGATTCTTTGCTTTAAGAGTTGTAGAATGCAGGTTAGTGATTTCTGTATACAAACAGACAGAATGCTACGGGTCTAGTATGGTATATTAACAGCCTCAACAGGGGAGGTTAAGCAGGTTTAAAAAAGAAAAAAAGTAGGAAGAGCGCGCTAAGTCATAATTACATTTGGCAGAGGGGGGAATATTGTAGTGGGTCCCCTTGATAGCACGGTACACTGCCATTTGTTCTACATTATATTGGTTAGTGATGGACATCCTGCATATCCATAAAACAAACAGCACCGGAATTAGCCATTTTAAAGACTTAAAGCATGCCTGTGATATAAATAGGAACTGCTGGAGGGATAGGTATATATCCCAGAGAGGCTACTCGATCTGTGGAACAGGCTTCCCGTGCATGTGAAACACAGTTGTCCTTGAAGAGGTCTTGGAAGGTGTTACTTGGGATGTGTGTTATGTATTTCTGATGCTTTACATTTCCTTTTCTTTCTTGCAGATGGGGTGTTGGAACGCTGCGGTTGTAATTTGGAATAGGTGGGTATAAGGTGGAGCTTTCTCATTACAATTAGACGGTTTAATTTTGTCCTTTTCTTTGTAGGTGGTGGTGTGCCAAGTACCAGGGGTGGCGCTACACAGTGAATTCTAAGATGATGAAAGCAGTGGTGAGCAAAGATGTAAAATAAAAAAGTAGAATCTGGTCTGGCAGCAAAGAAAACCTTTTAATTAGAATAATCCAAAGTACAATAAGTGAAGAGCAATAATCCAGGTAAGCGCTTTCGTTTGTGATGCATGGGGAGTGCAAGATGGCAACAGTTATTGACTGAAATTGCTGAAGGGCAGAAGGCCTCATGTGGTGGCTTGAAAGGGGATCTGAAAGATGGGGTCTTGGAAGGCTGTGGCTGTAGTTTGAAATAGGTGGGTATAAGAGGGCGCCTTCTCCTTACATATTAGAGGATTTACTTTTGTCCTTTTCTTTGTAGATGATGGTGTGATGAGTTCCAGAGGGGAGATACAGAGCGTTCCCAGATGATCATGCTTTGGTGGCGAATAAGCGGTGGGGTCATTGGACAACACTGAGGTGGCAGATGGGATGTGCAGAGTGGATTTTATGTGGGCTAAAGCAACGTGGACTCAGCAGGCAAGATTGAAGGCAGAGGAATGGGGCAGCTGATGGAGGGGATGAAAGAAGTTCAGTTTTCCAGCAGTGCAGCTGAATATGTAGTCACAAGGTAATGTCTTATTTGTGTGAAATTGTTGGGGAGTATCAGAATTGAACTTCACATTGTTTTGTTAGCTGGGGTCTTCCTTGCTAGGGGTCGGGTAGTGTTGGGGGTTGGGGTTGATTATTCTTGCTCCAGTGGCAGGTAAGGTTTTGGCCATTAGGTAATTGCCAAGGGCTGGTAATGTCTGGGTAATTATTATACACCAAATAATGTTTGGCTTGACCCTTCCCTTTATGGGAGGTGGATTGAACAATTTTGGGTAGAAGGGAGGGGGGAATAGCCTGGTCAGGCTGGTTGGCGGAGAAGAGGGATAGGCTTGCCCTCTTCTGTTTCCCCTCTGATGTCTGGATGTTCATTTCAAGGATCTGGGGAAAAGAAATGAGTAGTTGGAGGAAGGTTGCTGAATAGATAAGCAAGCTGAGGTAAGGATGGTGCTTATTTGGTGGAAGGTAATTCAATGGATGGTGTATGAAGTGAGATGGGACGCTGCTTCATAAGTAAAGTCAGTAGAGGTATAGACGCTGCTTACTGGGGCAGGGTGAGTAGGTACGCTGCCCTGATTAACATCTGCCCTGATTAACATTACAAGGAGGTTATGCTGTATTCTAGTATCAGTTATATCATGAATAGTTGTAATTAATAAAGTTGGTGATCAAAGCTATGTTATGGAAATTTAATAAAGGTCGTCAGATGTCATTTGGTGTGATGTGTGTTATTGAAGGGGACCGGAACAAAATATTTTATATCATGAAAATTGGTTCTATTTGATCTTATTGAATTTCTTAGTATCACATATGAGTTTGTCAAGCTGGCCATATCATGATGCTCTGTTGCCTTACTGTTAATGATATAGAGCTGTTGCTATTGCATTTTGTGAGACAGTATAATACAGACTTAATTTCAAACATCTTTATATATTATAATAATTGCCAAACTTCGCGAAATGGTAATAACAATGAAACATCCCTGCCCCTCCAAAAGTTTGTCTGCCTTTAGAAGTGGTATATATGTAAGTGGGGATGCAGCAAGGCTTATCATGCATTCAGACAAATTCAATAAATGAATGTACCATGTTTTTCTTATGTTATGTATTCATGTACCATGTTTTTCTTATGTTATATATTCATGTAGCATGTTTTTCTTATGTTATATATTCATGTACCATGTTTTTTGTGCTTAACAACTATAGTTGGTGCTCTTTGAATCATGCTCAGTAAAATGAAGTGTATAACATGGGATGCAGCATGATAAACCAGGGCTGTATAGGATTGTACAAATATTTTCCTTTACTGAAATGGCATTTTTCCTATTTGTGAAAAGTCCTAAAAAATAAGTTATTAACATGATAGGCCCACAACATGCACATTTTCTTTACAGGGGCAACCCAGGAGCAATGTCCAGTTAAGTAACGTTATCAGACTCATACAACAGGCAAATGGAGGCTATAGGAAAAATAATCAGGATGTAACACTGATTCAAAAACACAGAGAGAAAATGACTGGGCCTTACTCATTTATAGTATTTTTCATAATTCATACTCAGATTATTACATTTTGTAAATATGTGAATAATGCATATGCAGAACCAAAAAAAGTTGTGTGAAGTTTATAAGAATGGTGCTAGAAGTGTATGGAATGACAAGGGTTAAGGAAGTCATATAAAAATGTATTGTCTCCTTGTTACCTCAACTTTACAGCACTTATTCAAGAAAAAGAATCCCCGAGTGCTCACAAGCTGATGTGCCAGAGGGACAATCCATATTTATATAACTTTCTAATGCCTTGTCAATTTGTGTTTTTATATTTATCTTTTACTTGTAAGTTAAGATAAAAAAAGCACTCTTTCAAAAATGGATCTATCTCCCTGTCTTGCTTTGTTTCACAAAGATTTATGATACTGCAGATCAGTGTAGATATTCAGCTTTTTAAAAAGGATTCAGAAGCAAAATGTATTTATAGGTGAAATACTGACTTGATGATAAAGATGCATGTGTTACAGAGCACTGAATACTTTAAAATGAATCCATGTCTACAATAGGTTCCATGTTCAGCCATCATGTCTTAATTTAAAAATAGTATACTGCTAGTTTAAAAAACACGCACACATATATAATGATAATTTTCACTGATATTATGGATTTTATGTTATCTGTCCCTGATAAGCACTTCTTGAGCCCTTATCTATATTCTACAGAAATTGTTAGATAGTGATAGTCTGAAATTAAATGACAAACCTAAGATGGCCTGTTTTTTAAATGAACAGAATGGAACATCTGATAAAAACTGCAGTGCATCTTTGTTTATGGTCACTTCATATACCACTGACTCTGATACTGAAGGAGCTCTTCCACAAGGTCTGACTCAAACATTTTCACTGAGAATATTGTCATTGTGCAATATAAACAAGTTTTACATAAACAGCCTCGCTGAGTATTAACTGTGACTAGTCAGATAACGTGCCTGCCCTGTGCTGGGAAATGGCTGACACATTCACTCCAAGGGAGTAATCCCTGCACTTGAAAGCCCACTTAGGAAATGGGCCATTGTCCTTTCCCTTCAGCAATAGACTATATTGTATGTGCCAATTATTTATTCTCCCTAGTTTCTTATTGTCTGCATTCAGTAAATGAAAGAAAACCTGTTCTGCTTTGTATCAGATTTAAACCGATTGCGCTCTGTAATAATTGACCAATGGTGGGAAGCCCACTATGCTGTAACCCATCCCCGCTTACTCTACCATTATACTTCCCACATACACATTTCACGTGTGGCACCCATTTCCTAAGCCTCTCCAAACAACTTTACTATTGTCATGCAAACACTCTGGTTTCTATTTTCTTATTTCCCAACTCCCATCTAAAATTTAGCATCATTCCCAAAAACATTTCTCCCTCCCACACTGCTTTGCATTATATCCATTCGTGCTCAAATCCCTACCAAAGTACCTATCCATTATTCTACATTTCAGCTTCTACTTTCCCCAAATAAACCCTCACTGTTTCCTATTTTAACTACATCCTCATACTCTAATTTTTAAACCACTCTATTTCTCACATTTCAGAAACATAAGAGACGATTCCAGAACAACCTATTTTCCTTTATAGAAATGTTTCCCTTTCTTCTTGCCTTCTACCAGCTTTCAGACTCTACTACTACTTAACTCATTCCCTCCAGTAGAGCTCTTTTGAGTTTGTACCTTTAACTCCTAGTGGGCGTGGCTTCAGCATTTAAAAATTGAAGTTATCACCTTACATTTTTAAAAAATACCCATTGACAGAGGTCATATATCAATACAATTGTGTTTGCTATCATGTATGCGTCAAGATAAAATTTTCCGATACCTTGTATGTAACATGGTTTTGGAATTATTAATGCAAATATGAACAGGCAATATTTGACGCCTAGAGGAGCAGTAGGGTGTAACTGCAGAAACGCCTGGAGACGTCACTCGGCTGTAATCCTATAGTCTTGTAACTTCTTTCTTTCTTCTCGATTGCTACTTCTCCACTACCTACCGTCAATAAACTACAGATCCCTTTACTTAATCATGCGCCTCTTCATATTATCCTCTATTCTTCTCCTCCTCCTGAGCCATCTCTCATTCTACTATAACTCAATAACAGCTCTGAATATCTCTCCAATTCTGTCCAAACCACATATCCACACCTCCTCCCTAAACTCTTCACACATCACACCAAACCTACTTAATGACAGCCCTTACCTTTACCCCAAATATAGTCTGACTAACTCCATTTCAACTCAAATCAAAAATAAAATTAAGTGGAAAATACACTCTAAAAACAAGAATCAATAATAGTCCAATATACTAAAATCTTCCTAGCAGTAGACATTTGCCCTAATCCTGGCCCCAGCTACTATAACCTACATCAAGACAATTCCCTTCTATACACTACTCTAACCCACAATGGTCTACTCCCCAGCACAATAATCTTAACTTTTGTTGCCATAAATATTAGAAGCACAAGGAATAGAACTACTGAACTACATGTCTGGCTTACCCATCACCAGCCAGATATTCTCAGTATAACTGAAACTTGATTTCAACCCAGCTTAAATGACTCTGAAGTTATACCTTCCCAGCTCTAATATTAACCATAATGACTGTAGAAAAAGGAAAGGTGTTGGTATTGCTTTAATATTTCCCAACAGCTAACACATTTCTCCCCACAACAAACCAATTCCAAAATTCAATTCAGCAGAGCTTCTTGTTACTTTCCTGAAAATAAACAAATATGTATTACTGTCCTTTACATCCCTCCTGGAGACAACACAGCTACACTCAAAGATATCTTAAACAAACTCTACAACAGGAGGAGAAAACTGATGTGAAATAAGGTGAAGACCCAAGACTGGAAAAACTCCTTTATCAGCCTCAACAAAAAGTTGAAATCCCTCATCAAATCATCTAAAGCTAGCTATGAAAACAGAACTGCAGCAGATAGTAAAGACGACCACAAGGCCTTCTATAGTTATAAAAGAATCTCCACGGCAATACCCAGATTTGCTCAGAGCTGTTGCACAATGGCACCTCCTATACTGAGCCAACAGATATTGCCAATATACTGGCCAACAGATTCAGTGCCAACTTTACCCCCCCCCCCCAAAAGGACCAATCACAATTCCAGTAGTTTGCCAGGCACCCAGTATTACTGCTGCACAGGTTAAAATAGCACTGTCCAAGGTAAAGAATACAGCTTCTATGGGACCTGACAATATCCCTAGCTGTGTTCTACATGAACTACAGTGTGAACTGGCACCTCAGTTGTGTGCCCTGTTCAATCACAGCCTCACCTCAGGCTTTGTCCCTACCAAATGGCATACTGCTACAGTCATCCCTCTCCACAAAACAGGAGTGACTATAGACCCTGGGAATGATTGCCCCATTAGCCTGACAACTCTGATATGCAAAGCTATGGAACTATCATCATGGACCAAATAAACAAGGATGTATGGAACCTCCAAACTCTGGATCCCACACAGTTGGTTTTGTGAAGGATAGATCATGCCTGCTCAACCTGATCGACTTCTTTGAGTCAGTCACCAGAGCTGTGGATGAAGGCAAGGTGGTTCATACAGCCTACCTTGATCTGGCCAAGGCCTTTGATACCATTCTCCACTCAGGAATCATAGAAAAACTCACTAAGCTAGGCATCAAACTCTATATCACTAGGTGGGTTGCAAACTGGCTCACAGATAAAACTCACAGTGTGAAAGTAGCTGACTCCAAGTCAGACTACTGACCAGCCATGAGTGGAGACCCACAGGGTTTGGTCCTGGGTCCTCTCCTATTTGGTATCTACTTCTCTGAAGTCCAGGCCAACATGAATGGACTCTGGCTGTCAAAGTTCACAGATGATTGCAAGTTGGGAGCTATAATTAACTCCCCAAGTGATGTTGAAATCCTACAGAAATGCCTCACTGAGACAAACAACTGGTGTTAGAACCATGGCCTTAAGCTAAATGCCAAATAATGTGTCATCATCACCTTTGGGAAAAACACAGTTCCAATGAATTACCACATTGATGGTAGTCCACTGAACACAGAAGGTGTCATAAGCGATCTGGTAACACAGGTTGACAGCAACCTCTCTTTTGATCACCACATTGCTACTGTGGTCAGAAAGTCCTTCTATGTGGCACATCTCATTACTAAGGGTTTTGCATCCAGGAAGAAAGAGGTCATTGTCTCCCTCTACTCTTCCCTCATTAGGCCAATCATCGAGTACAATGTCCCATTTGGCATGTACCTCACTAGACACCCACAACAACTGGAGAGGCCACAAAAGTACCTCACAAAGAGGATCCTAGGCCTTAAACACTTGTCCTATATGGACAGACTCAAAAAACTCCAACTATTCTCTGTCTCATATCACCTACTTAGAAGCGATCTCTGATTGACTTACAAAGCCATGTCTGACCCAGCTCTGTTAGAAATGCTACATCTAAAGAAATCCCAATCCCTCCACACTACATGCCCCAGAGACCTCAACCTCATTACCACAATCAACAGAACAAGCTGGAGGGACAGGTTCATAACCTAGCGATTGCCCATGCTATGGAATAGACTTCCCACACATGTCAAGTGGAGTGTCTCACTGGCCTCTTCAAGAGAAATCTTGATGAGTGGATGGGAAATAGAAAATTTGCCCTGGGGATCACTCCAGTGGCTCTACTCGACAGAGGCACTGGGAACTAAGGTCAGGTGGCACAATGTCAGGGTAATCCTATGAGCTAGGCTTGTAAAGGCTCCAGGGCCATTAGCTTAGTACACACCTATGAACCTATATCCATAACAATTCCACATGAAAAAAATACTACTATATGATGTCAGTGTCAGTTGGCTGGACATGACCTCTAACTCTCCTACATCTAGCATGCACTACACAACTAATCACACATTATGGCAAGACATCAAATTACTTATTTTACTGGGTCCCAGTATTAGACCCTTGCAAAATCACCACCACAGGTACAATGTCAGAATGTTTTGGTGACCTTCACTCAATTCATACAACCAGACATGTCACACACCCACTCGAACAGCATGTTTATAAAACAACATGCAACCTGTCCAAGTATAATCTAGAAATATTCATTACTAACCTATCATCTATTAACTGAAACATCCTAAAAATTCCACCCTTAAATGATATAAATGAATTCTGTATAACTTTCCTAAATAGCCTTGCACCTGTAGGAAGAAGTGATTAAAAAATAATGCAATCTGGCTATCGAAAAAAAGTAATGGAGGATAAAGAAAAAAGTGTGGAAAGAACATGGCAAAATGTATAAAATACTACAATATCTCAAAAACTTCAGAATGTTACACAAATGTACTAAAAAGCAAGCAAATGGAGACAAAAAATAAACTCTAACAACTTTCCAAACAA
Organism: Protopterus annectens; assembly: GCF_019279795.1. Lineage (NCBI taxonomy): Eukaryota > Metazoa > Chordata > Ceratodontiformes > Protopteridae > Protopterus > Protopterus annectens. Next base: position 497,717,449 of record NC_056747.1, on the reverse strand, counting down.
TGGTAAAAACAGCTTGAAAAAACTCTGGTCAGCCATTAAAAACTTCAGAATGCTCCAAAACTGTACTAACAGGCAAGTAAATGAAGATAAAAATTATATTATAACGACTTTCTGTACCAAAGTAAACACATCTGACTAGCTATTAAAGAAATCTTACATCCCAGCCAAAAATTCAACAGTAAACCCTTCCCCAATAACTCACCACTCATAACTGCAATAGAATTCAACTGATATTTCATAGATAATATAGTATCCCTAATCAAGGATTACCCAACAACTAATCTCAACCCTGCCCAGCAGCTACATATCACTACATCCACTTCCATCTTCACACCTGTGCCAACATCATATATAAAACTACTCTTAAATATACTGAAACCATACTGTACTTCAGCTGATGACCTTCCAAGCAAGTACCTTAAAATAGTTGTCCGTCTTGTCTCAATCTTTATAAATAGATCAGTCCAGGAATCACATATTCCCTCTCACTAGAAAGAAATTCACACAGTATCTCTCTGCACAAAGGGGGAACTTCAACAGATGTCGCTAACTTTAGACCTACAGCAATCTTATCCCCTCTCTCTGAAATACTTGAAAAATATATTCAAAAACAATTGCTAAAGTATTTCCTGCAGGAGTGATTCCTATACTCCATACAACATGGCTTCCATCCCTCCCAGAGTACTAACACTCCACTTCTAACCTTTACAGATACTGTCAATAAAGTTAGGGAAAATGACAAACTAGTCTCCTCCTTATTTCTAGACTTGTCTAAAGCCTTCAACACAGTTTGTCACAGCACACTAAAAAAAATCAGCCACTAGCTAAATCTGACATACAGGGAAAGTTTTCTAGTAGACAAATCCATGAGGTGCACGTATTGCTAAAGTGCTAGGAATGATTAATATAGCAGTGCAGTCATCACAGTTAATTCTCAGCTGATTGAATCCATGATGGTAATAAGCAGTCATACATGTTAAATACATTAACTCGTATGGGCTTCTGAGTGCATTCAATAAGCAGAGGATAACTTCAACGGCTGTGGAAAACTGAACAGTGAAAAGTATGAGGAAACGGAAGTGCATTCGGCAATGTGCTGAGTAGAATGGGAGTGTTTTGTAACCGTTACATGAAGGACATGCAGCTTTCACTGTCATTGATATGCAGCGTGCAGCAGCACTGTGATGAATGTGTTAAGGTTGAAACCCTTGGCAGGCATTTAATCTCAGCCTGGTACAAAAGAAAGGGATTATTCATTTAAAGTTTGTCTTCAAAAGGATTGCAGTAATGACCTTTGACTCCATTCTCAACCCAGTCCTCCCCATCATGGAGCTTAAGATCAGACACTGGCTTGGGTAACCTGAGAAAAAAATAAATGTACATGAATAGGGGTCAAGATGCCTGTAGTCAGACTGAATGCCCTCTATTAGACAACTATAACCCTCTTTGTGCCAGTGCACCTGTTTGCATGACCTTCACCTGCATCTGACATAGAAGGAATGTTCAGTAAGGCAGGCTGCATTGCTGACATTGCTGTGGGTATCCCCTGCTGTTTCTCTGGCTGCAAAATCATTTAATGTCAGTAAGGAATGCACAGTGGTAGGCATCTTACTTGATGCTGAAATTCCACATCAACAGCCACAGGAGGTGCATATGCAGTCCATGTTGTGTTTTGGTCCCAGCTCTATGACAGGGGAGGATGTGTTATTGCTTGCATGACTGATCCATGTAGCATTTTCACTAGGGTTACCACCTGTCCCACTTTGCGAGGGACAGTCCCTCTTTGGGCAGTTGTGTCCTGCAAAAAAATTGAAAAAATGGCAAACGTCCTGAGATTTTAGGACAAACGTATTTCCTATATTTTATGTAATAGTTGCATAAAAAAGTTATTCTGTTTCTGAACCACCTAAATGTTATAAACAGAATAAGCAACTAAAATGCTACAAGAATAAGCATTTGTTTAGGCAAAAAAGTGAATTTCTGTCCTTTGTACTGGCCATGGGTATGTTTTACCTTGCAAAATCTGACATTTGTACAAAAAATGGCCTACTTTGGGCATTTGAAAAGGTGGCAACCCTAATTTTCACCCATAGTAAGGGAGACTGGTAATGCACATAGCCTAGCTGCTTACATAGCCATGAACAACACTTTACTCTGAGATGCAGGGGGAAATTAAATACATTCTGCACCAAGCACAGAGTGTCATAACTATGATCTATAATGGCAGTGACTGGTACTATGATGAAAAAGTAGATTTATCAGACTCCCCACAAATACTGCCAGCACACTATATATTGTGCTTACATTCACCACTATCACGACTCCATTCATTTGTGTGGCATTAATCTGTAGTAAATGTATGGAAGTCAATAATTCAAATGCATGTATGCCACATGCCGCTAGCTCATCTGCATCTAGTGATGGTGCAGAACATCTGTTGCAACACTACAGCACCCAACTCAAACTTGGAATCCATAGTGACTCATCTGTAAAAAAAATCTTTGGCTTGAACTCCGTAAGTTACCAGAGAATCTATGCACCCTGTCTCTCTTCTCTGTCTCATACAGACTGCTAAATGCTGATCTCTGCCCAGCCTCTATAGTTCTAAATGATCCAAACCTGCTTGACCTACTACATTTCCACTGTATCAAGGCACTTAAATCTGTATCCCAACATAAATAGAAATTCTTGTCATGAAAGATGTCTCAAATAACCCCCACCTCTAGGACAACCTCCTGCTTTTTGTACAGCAAAGCGCTTCCCTCACTATCTTTAAATTAAATTTTTATTAGATGAATGGGTAGAAACTGCAAATTTGCCCCATCCCTTCTGGACAGGGGAAGCAAATAGTTAGCTATACCACTAAGACTGCTCTGGCCAGACTTCAAATGGTTTAAGTGGTCGGTTTTCTAACCTGCGTATCATTCTGTACTCTCTAAGTATTACATGTGTTACCTTTAAGTATGTTAGCACTTACTAAAAAGATACTGAGATGTCAAGTTGTCCTAAGTGAATGACTAGCATAAGTAAACTCATGCACCATATGTGTGCATTGATTTTAAATTATTTTGTTGAAAAGTCCTTTAACTGGAATATTCTCAAATTTTCTTATAGAAAGTGGCAAAATCCCATCAAACCCATATGTCTGGGGCAAAGTTTCCATACATACCCCCTTATATAATATAACAAACTCCACAGTTGTACCAACATGGGGCAATGAGAAAACCTCAGTAACTGAAAATGTAAACAAAAAAGTTTTCAATTAAATGAATGATTTCCATGTGCATCATATATACTGCTATTATATTGGGCAACCACTGCAATTGTTAGGCCATTTTACTGGGAATACATGGCCTTATAGCTCTGCAGTTGAGGTTCTCCACCTAGACCATCTGCTGCCTTAACCATTATTTCAGCATAGCCTGTGACATCCTGTAGTGCTGGCAGGTCACCAGTGGTACAGAAGTCAGTCATACTGTTTCAAAGTCTTGGGCCACATAAGGGAACACGATGCGTTCCTTATTGCTCAAATGCCAGATATCCAGGAAGGTGAAGCCTTGGGGTGATATAAAGAAAGATGATGATTTCCTTATTTGATAGTCAGGTGTCCCTTAAAGTGGGAGTGAATCCCTGTAATGTCTTTTTGGCTATTCCAAACTTGCCTGCACATACTTTGTGCTCCAGAGGTATGAGAAAGCAATGTGCTGTACCAGGTGCCATTTGCTTCCTGCACATATTATAGTGTCCAGGGTGTTGAGTGCATACACTGCACACTACAGTATCTCCTGGTCACATATGTATTAGTAAGACAAACTTGAGAAGAATTGTCACTGTTCTCATGATCTACTTATTGGTGTTCTTTATTCTGTAGAAGCCAATATGAACAACTGCTTGTGTAATATCTGCAAGAAAATGTAATGTGAGAATTACTGTTTTAAAATGTTTCACCATGCTTGGTCCTTTTCTTGGTGCTGAGTCACACTGAAAATTAAAATGTTGCTTAGGTCACTTTTTAAATCATGTATAGCATTATTAAGTTCTATGCTTTCATTTGCAGGGACATTTAATACCAGTTTTTCTGCCACCTGCTAGATGACAAGCTATGTGTGGCAGCCTTTTCTAAGGCTAATATATTTATAACAGTAATCAGTATGCAGTTTATCCACTGATTCCCCACAGCTCTGAACCAAGTTCATCAGGTTAATGCTTCATTTATTATTCATTTGTTTGTTTGTTTATTTATTTATAGAGGTCTGGGATGAAAAGTGCCACAAACAGTAAAATATTGATATATGCGACTACAGATATAGATTCAATTAATATAAAACAATATAGAAATTAGAAACAAAAATGTTACAGTGCAAATTATATAGAAATGCATATAGGAGATTGACATGCAAATGGTATGACAATTTTAATATTTCTGCGTATAAGATTAAACTGAAAGTAGGGAAAACAGGAAGGACATACAAACAATGTCTAGTGTAACACCCAGCTCATTTCCCTGAATATATTCAGTTCAAAGCTCAATAACTGATTTCTTACTACATAAGTTAGTGCAGATGAAAAGCCTAGTAAATTAGCATGTATAACAACTTAACAAGCTACTTCATAACACTTTGTAAAGCTTAATAATGGGTTTCTAGTAAATGATCTATGTACAGCATTAATTTTTTTTCCTTGCATGTCATAGCTGATGCTTGAAATGGTACACAAAGCTACATACCAACAGGGTAGTATGTATATACACACACACATATATCTATCTATCTATATATATATATATATATATATATATATATATATATATATATATATATAGGGTCTATTTTATATATTCAAACGCTTAATTGTTCGAATCACTAAAAATCAAACTTTAGTGATTGAACAATTTAATGTTTGAATATATTAAAAATAAATATTTACAAAAAAAAAAGAAAAAGTAAAGCGTGTAAGCAGGGGAGGGGGGCGCAGGGTGTGGGGGTGCAGGGGGCTTGCCCCCCTACTTACACCCTTTAGTTTTTTTTTTTGATTAGATTTATTTTTTTAATTTTTTTTAAATATTCGAACATTTAAATGTTCGATCACTAAAGTTTGATCTTTAGTGATTCAAACATTTAAGCGTTTGAATATATAAAATACTAAAATACACCATATATATATATATATATATATATATATATATATATATGGGTCCATGTCATATGGACGAAAGCTCAGGTAAACGAAGACCACATCACTGAGACGACTTTGCCGACAAGACGAATCCCCGACAACAGTAAGTCAATGTATTACAGAATGGAATACATTCCCGTTTCCATAATACACTCGAAAACGATATTAAAACATGTATAGCAGGGGGCAAGCCCCCCACACCACTCCTACTTAAATATACCAACTCCAAAATTAAACTACAGTGAGGGAATAGGACTAATTCCCAGTCTGCGCTACTTACCGTTGTCGGGGATTCGTCCTGTCGGCGAACTATCGAAATTTTAAAACATCAAACCTTTGAATAACAAACACCAGAGGATCGAATTTTTGAAATCTCAAACCAAGAAAAAAAAAACATTGAAAACGTAAAAACTATTAATTGCACATTTTTGCAGGGGGCAAGCCCCCCTGCAACCCGCACACCCCCTGCTACTTAAATATACCAACTCTGAGATTCTACTACAGTGAAGAGAATGGTAAAGTTCTTGTTCCGCATGGTACAGCAATCTCCATTAAAAAGATTTAAGATTTCAAAACTTCGATCCTCTGGTCTTTGTTATTCAGAGGTTTAATGATTTGAAATTTCGACATTTAGAAGTGGTTGTGCTGTGGTAGCGTTGTTGCCTCACAGTTAGACGTTGCCCGTTTGATTCTCAGTTAGAGCGTCTTCTGTGTAGCGACATGCGTGAATGGGCGTTCCTTCGTTGAAGGTTGTGCATTAGGCCAGACAAGCCAGTATGTAAAAATCTACTGCCAATCATTAGCAGACCGGAGTTCCACTGTGGCGACCCCTAACCAGGAAAAGCCAAAAGACACAAAGAAATTATATATATATATATATATATATATATATATATATATATATATATATATATATATATATATATATATATATATATATATATATATATATATATGTGTGTGTGTGTGTATGAATTATACAGTGTTTAATACTGATACCCTGAACATAAGCACTGCTCTAGCTAATAGTTTTTACCACAAAAGATTGATTCACAGCACACTGTTGGATTTTTTTCCACTTCCAAAGCTTTCTCAGTAAATTAGTATGTATGCCAATATACAACTACAGCTTGTTTTTTTCTATTTATTTGTGTGTGCATGTTTAATAAACAGGTAGCTGCCCTGACCCAGACTGAACCCCTTCCAAGATATAACCAGGGCAGTTATATTTATTTATTCATTGGTTATCCACTTAATATTAAGTCTCTGATTCTTTCCAACTACAACCTTGGCCTGAAGACTTAATGGAATGTATAATGGCAACAGAGTGCAACCGCTCAAACAGAAAGTGATTCATAGGAGATAGTAGTACTTGTAGAAAACTAGCACAGACATGAGGAGAATATGCAAACATGGCACAGACAGTAACCATAGGTTACAATTGATCCTAGACCTGTTTGGCAGGTACCTTGATCACTAAGCCTCTGGGCTGTCCATTGCTAAATAATGCTAAAAAGATATACAACAGTAGAACTGCTTCTACCTTGCGCACTGAGTCTTAACATATTGTGTACTGATTAGCATAGCAGTCATGGTATCTTACCTTCCAGATGGCTCTGCACACTTTTTACTTCAGCACTGGTATCTCTCAAAACATAATGTGATCTGCACACTTTATCAATAAGAGCCATTAATTTCTATTCAGATTTGTTCTCGACTGCAGTTCCACAGGAATGCAGCATGTCATTATAGGGAAACTACGGTTTACTGTCAAAATTTGGAATGGCAGTTGCACAACTGCCACTTGGTCAAAATCATGGCACTCAAGGTTCACAATGCCGAACTGCAATATTATGAACAATAAATTATGAATGTAGAGCTGCATTCATTATGAGTGTGGCATTATGAATGTAGATCTCGGTACAGTGGGGAATTTCCCATTTTCCTCACTGTAGTCCGATCTCGGAGTTGGTATATTTAAGTTGTAGGGGGTGTGGGGTGCAGGGGGGCTTGCCCCCCTGCAAAACATACATGCTAACACTGACGTTCGATTCCGAAATTTTGGTGTTGTGAATAGGACCGTAGCAGTGATGAGTTCCGACATTATGAAGGGATCGGTGAGTACATTTTCGTAGTTTCGGTTCAGCATTGTGAATAAACACACAACTGCCTTTCCGAATTTTGATAGCAAACCATAAACTACAGCTATTACTTTAACTGCAGAACTACAAACCAAAATCCACATTTAATCAAAACCTGAGCACAATTATCAAAAATAACATTTATTCTTAAACTAATAAGTAAAATTTTGTTGGAAAGCAAGATGCCTTAAAGCAATCTGGATCCTCAGAATGAATCAAAATGTGGAGTTCATGTAATATGCTAAATGACTTGATATGTGGATTACACTTAATTACTAAAATACCCCCTCACAAATCTGTTTTCATCCAGATCCTTTAGAAGCCTCGACTTCAAGTAGAGTTTAAAAGATATACATCCATTAAAATCAGATTGGTTTCAATATTCCCTGTAGTCTAACAGATTAATATTTCCTTTCTTAGAAGTAAGAACATCAAGAGCATAAAAAGAAAGTGCCTTTCTCGTGGCTGCCTGATGTTTATAAAATGTGCTTATGCTCATTCATTTTTAAGTCGTTACAGTGATCACTCATCCTAGCTGTAAATTTCTGCTTTATTTCTTGACATAAAATCAGGGCTTTATCAGGGGCGGCCCGTGCTATTGGACTGCCAGACTGCAGCCCCCCAGCTGTAAAATAAAGAAAATAAAAGAAAATAAAAGAAAAATAAAAGATAAAAAAAATTTAAAAAATCGCGGACTTTCGCGCATGCGCACTGCTGCTGAGACAGTCTGGAGCATGCGCAGACGGTTTCAGCAGCAGTCCAAACTGGGAAACAAGTAAGAGCAGAGCTTCCAGAAGTCTATGCAGTTTTAACTGCATAGACTGTCGCTGGGAATGGATCGGACTCGGACTGCAACGTCGGCAGGCTGGAGTCTCGTCGGGGATCTCGCATGGTGGATGTGCTCTAGGAGTCTCGACGGGGATCTCGTGTATGTGCTCAGACATGCCAGCTATGGATATCAATTTAATGGCCCAGCTATATGGATCACAGACAGCTATGGAACGATGGGATCTACATTGCGCTATGGAAGGTAAGGGGACGAAGGGTGTGTGTGTGTGTGTGTGTGTGTGTGTGTGTGTGTGTGTGTGTGTGTGTGTGTGTGTGTGTGTGTGTGTGTGTGTGTGTACATCGCGCTATGGAAGGTAAGGGGATGAAGGGTGTGTGTGTGTGTGTGTGTGTGTGTGTGCTATATACTGGTGGCTAGAACAAACTCATGGTGGTGTGGTAGGGAATACCTCAGGCTTGAACCCTGTACCTTGTATGCAGGTGTTAAGGGCCTGAATTCCCTACCCACCACCATTTGTAAAAAAATTGCATATTTTTGCCTCATATTTGATCTGATCTGTTCCTCATAATATCTGTGGTTTCTAAATGCTGCAATGCTTGATATTTGATGGTGCAGTGGTAGCATTGTTACCTCACAGCTGCAGGTTCTCAGGTTTGATTCTTGGCTGGGGTGCCTTCTGTGTGGGGTCTGCATCTTCTCCCTGTGTTTGTGTGGGTTTGTTTTGTGTCCTCCCATGTTACAAAGACATGTCTGCATTATTTCTTCCTGGGCCTCTGCTGAAAATTATTTTTTGTTCCAAGTCAGACTGTCCTGATTAACAAATGTTAAATAAAATTGACAGGCATTTGAATTTCAGACTTCAGGTTTCTGAATGTTTAATTCCTTACATATTTAATGGTGCAGTGGTAGCATTGTTGCCTCACAGCTATAGGTTTTCTGGTTTTATTCTTGGCTGGGGTGCCTTCAGTGTGGAGTCTGCATCTCATCCCTGTGTTTGTGTGGATTTGCTCTAGTGTCCTGTCATTTTACAAAGACATGTGTCTGCAGTATTTCTCCCTGGGCCTCTGCTGAAAATTGTTTTTGTTCCATCAGAAGTAAAATTGACAAGCATTTGAATTTCAGACTTCATATTCTTCAGAAAATACATAGTAACACAACCTTTTATTCTAGTAATTTTCTAAGTTTATAAGATGAATATTTGAAATTTGTCCTTATTTTTGGGACTGTATTACCCCATTATTGGCTTTGTCCAGGTTTTTTGTGCTAAGGTTGACAGCTATGGCAAGAATTGAATTCACTGAATATGTTTGAGGGCTGTATTCCCTCATTACTGGGTTTGTCCAGGTGTTTTGTGCTAAGAGGTTGACAGCTATGGTGAGAACTGAATTCATTAAATGATAGCCATTTAAGTTTCAGTCTTCCGCTCTTTCACAAAGCAGCTGATTTGGCATAGTGGTATGTTGCTCTGACTGTTTTGCACAGGGACCTTGGCAGTAAAATGTATGGTGATAACACAGCATTTTTCTTTCACAAAGCAGGTGATTTGGCATAGTGGTATGTTGCTCTGACTGTTTTTCACAGGGACATTGGTAGTAAAATGTATAGTGGTAACACAGCATTTTTCTTTCACAAAGCAGCTGATTTGGCATAGTGGTATGTTGCTCTGACTCTTTTGCACAGGGACCTTGGCAGTAAAATTTATGGTGGTAACACAGCATTTTATTCTAGCAACTTTCCAAGATTATACAATATTATACAAGCAATATTTAATGTGTCCCTGGTTTCTGGGCTTTTGACCCCCCCCCCAATATATTTGGCTTTTTCCAGATTTCTTGTGCTGCGAAGTTGAGATGCAGTTGAGTATTGAGTAGATTTTACAAGGAGCTGAGAGCTGCAGGGGAAGAGAAGTTTAGTGCTGCTTATGCTAAGGCAGCTTGCATTGTTAATAGCACAACAGGTTGTGTACTTGCTTTTGCAGAAGGTTGTTGGTTCTACTCCCACAAGGGGTGAATGCTGCCGTACTGAAAAAGTTAAGATACTAACTATGAGCCTGTTATCAGTTTGCTATCCATTTCCTATTGCAATATTACTAGCTTATCATTTTTAATGTAATATAGGCAATTTATTCCTCAGGGACATCAGACACTTTATTTTCGATGAAACCATGAAATATAAAGGTGTTTGCTAGCAGCAACCTCTTCATTAGTTGTAGATTTATTTAATGTGGAATTATTTAGATGACTTTTTTACTTCTTCAGAGATTGTGCATATTTACTGATAATGGTGAACTGTATAATTGTGCATATTTACTGATAATGGTGGACTGTAGAATTGTGCATATTGACTGATAATGGTGGACTGTAGAAGTTTGAGTAGACATTTTGATGGAAATGTTCTGAACTGGGCAGTTTTGTCATTATGGGTGCATGCATTTTGTTTCATTGTTTACTGGAAAGATGCTCTGAATTGGGCAGTTCTGCCACTGGTAAAATGTATTTTCTTTGAATGTGGGTTTCAATGCTGTTTCAATGAATGTGAGTTTCAAGGGCAGAGAAGTTTTAATACTAAGTTTGTTTAGCAAATGTCTTAGTGTTTGTGCTGTAAAATGCAAAATAAAACTTTCAAATGAAGTCCAAATCATCATAGAAGTAAATCAGTATGCACATTAGTGTTTATGGTAATGGAGTGAAATAGCCAAGTAATGGATCATTGGAATGGCTGAAGGGGGAGGCTCCATTCAACCATGATTTTGTGAGGTGGAAGGGCGTCAAACTTAAAGACAGCCCCAGCTGAACTATACCTCCCAACTGTCCAGATTTTCAAAGAATGAATAGATTTTTGCTTATTATTTTTGGTTTGTTCCTCCTAAAATTTGTGGTTTTCTGGCAAATCATTTAGGAATTAAGTCACTAAATAATGACACACTGAGTTTCAGACTTCATAACCTTCAGAAAAACGTATGCTAAAGTAAGACCTGTTGTTCTATCAACTGTCTCAGTTTATACAAGAGCAATTTTTAGTACTGTTTATATGTTCCCCCAATATATTTGGCCTTGTCCAGATTTATTGCATTAACAGGTTGAGAGGTACATGCAAATAAATTGCTTTATAGAATTAGGCATAGCCATACCTCTCAACTATCCCTGATTTTGGCTCAGAATGTTGCACTTCCCCTAATAATCCCTCTGCAAAATAGCAATTTTGGAAGAAAACATGGAGGGTTTAAAATTAAGAAATAATTGTAATAATCAGAGTTATAGATTACTTTTATTTCAGAAATGCATGTAGATTCTTTTATTTTGTCAGCTGCTCAAGTTAGCAGTACTAATATTAAAGTGTCCCTTCTTTGACAGGTTCCCAGCTGTATTGTGTGGCTATTTTATATTTTTACATCACATTTTTCGTCCATTTTTCATAAAATTGTGGGTTTTTTTGGCAAATTAGTGACAAATCATTAAAGACTGAAGTTAGAAAATAATGACAGACATTTGAGTTTCAGATTTCATATCATTCAGAAAATTTATACAAATGCAAAACTTATTCTATTATCTTTCTAAGTTTATAAGAGCAATATTTAAAAATTGTCCTTATTTTTGGGCCTTTGTCCCACTTCTTTGTATGGCTTTGTCCATTTCTTGCTCTGAGGTTGAGAGGTATGACAAATGTGTCAGGGCCATCACAGTCAGCCAGAGACATTTCAAATTGTGACATACTTGTTGCACCCCACTCCTCCATGTAGTGACTCTGGATGTGTCGAAGCAAGGCAAGGAGTAGTTATGCAGTGTAAATGTGCAGAGTATCCCCCCCATCCAAGGCAGACACAAGTACTAGAGTGGCTTTTCATCTGTCCTTGATTTTTGCAGAATAGTCTGGTTTCTGTCATATTTTTTATACTGTTGATTTATGCTTATTACTCAAAGTGCCTGTTGCTCTGTGTTTAAGTAGCAATACTTTAATGACTATCAAGTAAGCTTTGCTGAGATTGTAAGATGCAAGTAAGCTTTAATAAGCATACTGTTAGAGAATTGCCAACATTGAAAGCCTTTCTGTTGTTGCCATGTAGAGAATACTTAACTAGATAATGTATAAACCTTGGGTATTGAAATGCATATGACAGTATTTGTAATAAAGGACAGATTACATTATTTTAAGAAGCTCATTACACTTGGAGACTTCCAATCATCTCTGTAGGCTTTACCCATAAACTAAACAGAATGCCAATTGTGTGGTCCATAACCTGTACAGTAATCCTTTTAAGCAATGTACCTTGAGCTTATTTCTTGTTTGCTTTTCATTTTTTACTTTGATCATGTTTTCCCCATGAAACAAGTAGATAGTTGTCAGGCAGCAGGTCTTTTTTTGGATAAGAAACATTTTTACAACTGGGGGCATCAGAGATTTCTACTTTCAGCATGTCACTTGGTACTTTAATAAAGCTGAATATAAATTATAATTAGAACTGCAGTGCAAGAAGTGGTTTGAGCTGAGTGCTGCTTGTTTTTCTTATACTTGATTTTGACTGGCATTCCATTAAAGTATTTAAAAATAATTTATTTTTTCATGCCTCACAACCTTTTTGTTTCCATCTAGATATTAAGTAAGCTGTCATGCAGCCAATGCATTGAAATATTTTTATTCTTCTACACTTCATTTTGTCTTGATTAGACTCTCATTATGACGGTTTGGCACCCAGGGCAGTGTATTTAGTTAGTTTTTGTGGTTTTGAGCATAGCTCCTCCCCTTTCTAGTTCGCCACACCCCTTCCCATTGACCCCACCCATTCAGCTGTCTCCTGCAGTCCCCCTTTGATTTGAAGTCACCAGCTGCCACTGGGCTTTATATAGCTATATAAGTAAGGTGAAATGACAAGAAGATGAACAAAGCATGCAGCAGAGGGAAGTGCCTTCTAGTCTAACCTCCATGGTGCAAATTAAATATTTCCTTTCAATATTCTATGTCATTTATATTCCACTGTCTGTATAATTATTAGCTCTACCTGTTTGTCATTACAGAAGTGTTAGCACATCATTGCGATATAGCATGCTGGGTCAGATGAGTCATTTGATCTGTAAAGTGCCTGCTGAAACACTTATATTCTTTTAACATACTGATGTATTACATGTTATTTGTTGTTGCATATACATGTATCTAGTATATCAGGGTGCGTGGAAGAATACCTTCTTATGTAAACAACTATACTTATCATGTTAAAATATACTGTATTACTGGGTTAAACGATGCTGAGTTCTCTCTCATGCATTTAGTGTGTGTGTGTGTGTGTGTGTGTGTGTGTGTGTGTGTGTGTGTGTGTGTGTGTGTGTGTGTGTGTGTGTGTGTGTGTGTGTGCTTGATGAAAGATAAGACAGTGGTGAGAAGGCACAGTAGCATACTCCCTTACTGTGGCTTAGACCCAAAAGTGGGCATTATATCTGCAGCGGCATAGGATGATTGGTGATTATTCCAAATATTCAGTTAGAACTGTAATGCATAGATTGGAGGAGAGGAAAAAAGGATCCTATTGTATTAGTATATTTTCAACAGCTGGTACAGAGCAGCAGTTCTAACCTTAAATGGGGGAAAATTCAGATTTTAGGTACAAATTTCTCTGTATTTTTTTTTTTTAATTTAACTCACTCAAGCCTAAATTACCATTTTTGTATACTTCCAGTTTACACCCATACTTCCTTATGGCATCCAGAACTTTTTTGGGCCTGGCATCTTTAGGTAAGTGACTTATCACCTAATAATAGGCAATATCATAAAGGGCAAGGAGTTACTACCAAATGGCACTAATATTATTAGCCTAGGATATCATGGAGTGGAAGAATTAATCTTTATTTGCCATGTCCTATTCATATTTTTTATTTATGTTCATATTTTCATAGCTGAGAGAGACCTACATTTTATTGAGGTGTATGGTGTGAAACATCAATATCAGAGACAGGACAAGTCTCTGAAAATACTGGTTTATATCACACTGTACTGGAAATATTACTAGTCATTAGTAATTATGAAAATAAGCCATATGTCCATATGCACTTGATACTTATTTATTTTAGCTATTTATTTGATATTTGTTGACCGTGAGTATCCGACTGAGCAAAAGCCCTTTTTCAGCTGAGGTCCACGGAGAAAAGCTCTGCAGTTATTAATATATAAAGACTGATAAAAAAGACATAAGATAAGCTTACATACTTGAAAATAAGACATAACTGAGTAAAATACAGTGAGCTTTTGCAAACTGCTGCATTACATTAGGTTAAACCTCAGTTGTTGTTGAAGAAAACTCCTTGATGTTTGCACTAAAATTTGTACATCTTGAGCGATTTTTGATAGTATTTTATTGCTAATTATATAATTAAATATGTTTTCATATTTTTGTAAATATCTCAAGAAATTTTTTGTTGTCATGTGAAAGATTGTGTGGTTAACAAATTTGTTCTAACAATATATGTCTATTTTGCATAGTTTTCAACATATGAAAAATTGTTTGCAAAAGTGTAGAAAAACATATAATCTGGGGTTTGTGTACATTATAATATATTACAGTATTTATGGAAAATGCTGTAAATGCATTGACTTATCTCTGTAAAGAACACTTCTTACTGATAACATTGCTATTTTTCATTTTCAATAGCTTTTATTGTTCACAAACTATTTAGATTTGTTTATCTTGTGTTTTTTAAATTTATTTTTCAGAAAATCTAAGATGTGTGTTGGCTGCTAGAGGTGTGACATTCCACATCACATAAATGTTGATGGGTTAATGGGGGAGAGCTCTGATCCACATGTACCTTGTTTTTTTTTTTTTTTTCAAATCCAGCCCTGGTAATCCAATGGAACAGGACAGTAAAAATACATAAAATACAGTATAAAATATTTTCAGTATGTCTCTATTATACAATATATACAGGAAGACATTACAGTTTTAATGCTAAACAGAGTTAATACAAGAAAAGTCAGAAGTAATTTACAAAAGGAAATTTGTTTACAATGTGATAAACTTATTATTTTATTTACATTTTATTAACCAGTTAGTCACACTAGGCCAATGGCCTCTTTCCAGGTGATACCCCAGGTGGAATTCATACTGACTAGGGGAAATGTGGCCAGGGAACTCCACCTACTCTTTTTGACATAGGAAAACTGTTACATTGTTTCCATTCCTTTTGGAGTGGCAGCTACAATAATCAATTTAATGGAGGAGGATTTGAGTAAAGACTGCAGCAGTGAAAACATGGGAGACAAAAACATGGTAGAGGATGAATAGAAAGCTACTAACATGGTTATAAAATATATGACATACAAGAAGTGTGATAAAAGTTGTGCATTCAACAAAAACACAGCATTTAACTGTTTCATAATACAGAAGGCAAGGAAGCTGTGAGGATTACAGAGCTGGAAGGAGGTGGCTTGAAAGATGAAATATTAATTTAAATGATAAATAAGGAGAATCGCCGAGAGGATTTGATGATTTTGCAGTGAGAGATGGTGGATTATGTATTTGGAGAGAAGTAGGAGGACAAAAAATCCATAGGGAAGAAGGAATCTGAATGAAGCTCAAACATGGCAGTGGTAAGTGGGAAAGGACAGTGGAAAAACAGGTACTGTATTACAAATTCAAAAAAGGAAGAGTCCAACTGTGAGATAATGCAGAAGAAAAGAATGCACAGTTGATACATATTTTGTATAGGACAACATTATACTGGCATTGGGATTTAACGGGAGGGATGTTAGGTCCTGTACAGATATGAGAAAGGAGGATTTTTTGTCACTTGACTTTAGAAACTGTGAATGAATTACAAATGTTGATGACTGCATATGACAAAGAAAAATATAATTCTCCTAGGAATGGGTATTTTCTTAGGTAAAAAAATATATATATAAAATACGAGACAGATGATTTTGAAGATGAAATAAGGACTTGTTTGCAGGAAAGGCATGTGTGGTATATGGGTTGAGAAATCTGTGACTTCAAATGTAAAAGCAAGTGCTGCCACGCATTTACCAGGTGGTGTTTTTGTTGCAGGTGTAAGAGGCACCCTAGGTTATCAGGGTCAGCCAAAACTGTGTTATTTTTGAGAGAGTGCATTGCATTTAATATGGTACTGAACAAAAGTGAAGTTTAACCAAAGTGCTGAAAGGATGGTGTATTATGAATAAGTGTTAAAGGATATGCAGAGTGTGTAAGAAGCAAGGACATTTTTGGTTTGATTGTGTTAATCAGAGAAATAAGAAAATAATTGTGATACAGAAAAGGAAGGTATGAATGTGAATGAAGGATATGATTAACAAGATCAGAATGATAGGGAGAGAGAGAGATAAGGTGTTTCAAGATAAAGGAGGGGATAAGAGATGTTATAGGGACACAGAAAGATTGTGGAGCCACCATATTACTATGAGAAGAGTTTGTAAGTCACAGGCAAAATGATGGATAAATAAAGTAAGTATAAATGGGGTGTATTTGGTTGTAGAACAGCAATAAAAGAAAAAAAGTAAAAATAAAGTATGAAGAAATGTGGAAAAATACCAGATAAATTGAAACATAACAGGGAATATGTGTTTTTAGGTGAAAAGAAATTTATGAAAGCAAAAGAAGTTGAAATTCGTCCTCTTTTTTTTCCATTTAAACAACACATTTGTTTAAATAAGGAAAATATCACCATATTTGGGGAAACCGATTAAAGAAAAAAAATGGAATGATGAGGGAAATTAAAAATATTTAAGAGGAAGTAAAATATAAATAGGAGAAATAATGAAAACAGTAAAGGACTATCTGGAAAGTGTTTATGAGGAGAATAATGAGGGTGGGGATATATATGCACTGGAAGCTAAAGCAGTTTTGGAAATACCTGTGGGTAGTTTGCATGAAGAGATTATAATGGAGGAACTTGAGATAATACGAGAAAAATCAACTTCAGATTGTGATGGTATAGGATGTAATATGTAAAGAATCTAAAACTTGACAAAAATGGTTTTAAAAGTTTTAAATGACTAGACGGAGGAAGGGTTTTGCAAAAATCAGTCTGTGAAAGTATTATCATTTTTTTATGAAAGAAGGAAGAATAGTCAACATTAACAACTGGAGACCAACTACATAAAATATTGCAGGCTAAAAAGTATTTATGAAGACAGTACAACTGAGATTTTAGAAGTTATACCTGAAGTAGTAATGATGGGAATTTATGGCATTAAAGGTAAGAAAACTCAAGATCTTTAATTTATAGTTAAAGAAGAGGTGCATGATATTTTGCATAGCTAAATTAATAATAGGAGATGCAAGTTAAGCTGTGGTTCATTTGGGGCACAGACGTTTATGAAATATAGTGAGGCACTATAACATTAATGGAAGACTTTTTAAGGTGTTAATGCATTCCCTCCAATGGAGCTCTTTAGAGTTTGTACTCTAACTTCCAATAGCCATGGCCTGACTCTTTCCAAAAAGACGTTGTCAACTAACTGTTAAAACAAATGTTGAGCCATAAGTCTTTCTAGAAAACTATAATGGCAAACTTTTCAGCAAAAAGTAATCTTTATAGTGATTGCATTCATTCAGTTCTAGTTCTGAAACTGAATTTTATAAGCCACAGTAAACACACTAAATATGAATTTTGTAATGTCGTATAAACAGATTACAATATCTCAGTAACCAATCAAGCAACATATATACTGCCAGCATAATTTTTGTCATAAAGCAGTAAGCTTTCATATGAAGCTAGGCAGTTCTGTCTGTGTCACTTCATTGTTGAGGTATTGAGAGAAATATGAAAATTATTACAGTAGAAATAAATAGTATTCAGATAATATTCAATGTCTTGTAACTATTTTAAATATGAACATGCAATATCTGATTCCTAGAGGCATCAGTAAGATGCAACTACAGAAATGCCTGGAGGTCTCAGCAGGCTATACTGAGGTAAGGTCTGCGTATGAGAACAGCAGATGAACAAGTGATGAAATATGGGTGAAGAGAAGTACCAGATAAGGGTGCCCAATGAACAGTATACCATTTATTTTTGGTAATGAATGCACAGGCTAGTCAAATGGAAGACTGTATAAAAGGGGGTGGTCATACGCAAGGGAGGGTAGAAATTCCTAAATCGTGGTCATACACTGATGATATAAAACTGTTAATGATCCAAAAAGAAAGAATATTTTATTAAAACACACAAAAATCAGCCAAGGATAAACCCTTCATCAGATAAAGAGAACAAACATTTCCATCAATTTAAATTGAAAACCAACCAATCAGCAATCCATCAGCTCCAATATCCATTTAGATTCAACTATTATTAAACCTTACATTTACCACTGCCCTGAAACTTCTGTTCAATATGCCTATAGAGGGCATTATGTACAATCTTGTTCATTATACTAGATAAATGTTGCAATATTCTGATTTTAAACATATTATTAGTTTTTCCAACATAATAGCCAGAGCACTGCTCACATGTGGCCAGATAGACTATATGACAAGTCCTACAGGTGGCTCTTTATTGATAAAGGGACAGGCTTTACATAAGCCACAGGGGATACTGCTCAATCCAATTGGTGTTAAGATGTTAGTGGATATTTTGAGATGCAGATTAGTGATGAGCTGTTACAATTTTTATGGATAGAGAAGGCTGTCATCCCTATCTTTAAGGCCCAATCAGCAGTAGACCCACCATTCAGACCCATTGCATTGTTAAACAGGGTAGAGTCTGTGTTAAAAGATACAGGTGATTTCTTGAGAAGGGTAGGTAAGTTCAACAACAACAAACCACAAGGAGATTTACTAATGGTGACACTGGCTTTACTGTGATTAGTAATAGGACTTGAGTAAAGATGAAAACAAAATATCCCTGATCAGGACAATGCTTGCCTTGGTTTTAGAAAACAATGTGTTTATAGTGGCTAAGCAAACATACAGGGTTGCCATGGGCACCTGCTGTGCTAATAAACCTGGTTCTTTGGTTTTGGGAAAGTATCTTTAACCATCAGATATGGAAACAACATGTGTATATGTATACTGTTTTGTTGATGATGTCTTCGGATGCAGATCTACTAGAGGATTTTGTTAGCTACCATCCTTCCTTAGGTTTAAACTGAATTATTCGGATATTAGTATAGATTTTTTAGATGTCAGCATTACACAAACCAGTATTGGCTTTTCTTGTTGGAAGAATAGTTTGTTGTGTTTTGATAGCATGCATCCTCATTATATGTTCCCCAACATTGTCCAAGGCCAGGTTGGCAGAATATCTAGGCTATCCCTGGATGACACACAGTATGAGAAAGACATCAAGGTTTTGAAGCATTGCTTATTTGACAGGGGTTACAATGAGGGTGTGATAAGTGACATCATAAATGATAGTAAACAGAAAAGAGACAACAAATATAAACAAGACAATATGTTTAAAATCAGAATATTGCAACATTTATCCTGTACAATGAACAAGATTGTACATACTGGCCTCTATAGACATATTACACACTTTTAGTTTCAGGGCAGTGGTAAATGTAAGGTTAAATAATAGCTGTTAACAGAATCCCTTGAATCTAAATGGATCTTTTGGATTTTATACTTTGCTGTGTGCTGTTTGGTGGGACTTTAGCTATAGCACGGAACTTTTTTGGATAAAAACTGTTAATGAGGAATAGGGATGTGGATGGGTAAAATGGTGAGACCATTGAAAGATATTCTAGGAAAAGCAGGGTTGAGTCTGAATAAGGGACAGTTTAGATGATATATTCAGAGTAGAGAAAGTTTGCTTTACAAAGGATCGAAAGAGAGAGAGAAAAAGTGTGACAAAGTTATTAGGAATATTAAGGGAATATGTAAGTTTTGGAAAATGTTTGGATTATCTTTTTAAAAAATATAATTAATTCTGTATTACTAGATAAACTGGCATATTTGGCAAATGGGTGCATGATACCAGCAAGAATGAAAGAGATATTGCAAGCAGTTTTTATGATTAACTTGCATTCAAGATTAAAACTTGATTGGGGGGAGGGGCTCTGTATTTAAAGAAAAAGACAGGGATTGGGATTAATACACCTCACTGTACATTCAACATCTTTACATTTATATTTGAATTTGAGGAAAAGAATTGAAAATAAAGATGGTATAGTGTTAAAGATATTAAAAGAAAAGTATAATGTTTTTTGGGGAAAAACTAGATCAGTAAAGGGGAGAAAAACATCAGATACAGGAAGCAGAGAGAATATTACAAAAAGATTTTGCTATAGAAAATTGGATGTATGTATTTATGTATATTGATAGATATCAAAACAACGGCTAGGATACCAATGTCTTTGTTTATAAGTTCCATGATGACACGTTCCATTGGGGGGGGGGGCAAGCTGTTAAGTGGAACAAATGGCACCATTGAAGAGATGCCGATCTATCCCTGCAAGTCAGTGGTGCAGGAGCTTGATCAGTATTGTTGAGCTTGAGTGTCAACAATCATGTCAGCATCCAACTAATATTTCAGCATTTAAATGACTTTAAAGGTTCCCTGCAGACTGTGTGTGTGTTTGGAAATGTAGCAAGAAACTAAGGTGATAGTTCTCTGTAAAGGTTCTGCGAAAAAGACAAAAAGAGTTAATGAAATAGAGTAGTTCTTCATGAAATCTTTTGTTCCCAATTCCAAAGTAATTTTTTTCTTGCTTCTCAACTGTTTTTTTATTGGGTGATACCTGGAGGTTCTGCACAGGCTACCAACTGCTTCAGCTCATCTAAATATGAGACAATATGATTGAATTTCTGAAAACCTGAAGCTTTTGAATGGAGATTGCAGTATAGTGAGGATCGGGAAATTTACCTTTTCCTCAATGTAGTGCAATCTCGGAGTTGGTATATATAATTAGCAGGTGGTGTGGGGCGCAGGGGGCTTGCCCCCCCCTGACAAACCATAAAAAAAAAAAATTTGTGGGGGTTTTTTATGTTCAAATTTCAGAAATGTGATCATGCCATCTCGCTGATATGCGTTTTGAGATTCTGAAAACTCAATCAACTGACATAAATCCATATATATATATATATATATATATATATATATATATATATATATATATATATATATATATATATGTATGGGTCTATGTTGTTAAATCGAAAGTACGGTTCATCAAACTGTACTTTGTCGAACTCACTTCCGCAAAAGTGCATTCCATCAAAAATGCACTTTCACGGAATAAAAAAATAAAAACTAAATAAAAAAAAATATAACACACTACACAGTATTATGTAGGGGGAAGCCCCCTTGCACCCCCCACACCCCACTACTTCAATATTCTCACTCCAAGAACGCACTACAGTGGGGAAAAGAGAATATTCCCTTATATGCACTATACTACGATCTCAGTAAGAGTTTCCTTAGTTGTATATCAACAGCATACGTAGATGTACAACTAATGCTACATGCAAACGGCATGTTTTTTTTTTGTTTGTTTGTTTTTTTGTTTTCTTTAGCAAACGTGCATTTTCGACAAAATGCATTTTCACTAAAGTAATTTTGACAAAGTACAGTTCGATGAAAGATAGACAAAACAATATATATATGGGTCCAGAACTATTCACTGAAAGCACATTTCACTGAAACACATTTGACTGTGCACAATTCACTGAAAGCACAATTCAATGAAACACATTTCACTGAAAGTTATATATGGCCTTTTCCCCACTGTAGTGTGACCCTGGAGTTAGTATATATAGTAAGAGGGGGTGTGGGGGGCATAGCCCCCCACATAGTTTGGATATATATTATGTTCAGAAAAGAGTAACTTATTGAAATTGCAAGTATCTATGTATATAGTTCAAAATATTAAAAATAGGTGGGGGGCTATGCCCCCACACCCCCCAATGGAATGTATAATCATGGAACTTATAAACAAAGACATTGTTAATCTCCAAACTCTGGACCCCACCCAGTTTAAGTTTGTAAAAGGCAGATCATGTCTCCTAAACCTGATTGACTTCTTTGAAGCATTCACCAAAGCCGTAGATGAGGGTAAGATGGTTCACACACCCTATCTAGATCTTGCCAAGGCTTTTGACACCATCCCCCACTCCGGAATTATAGATAAACTCACTAAACTAGGTATAAATCCATATATCACAAGATGGGTTGCCAGCTGGCTCACTGACAAAACCCACACTGTGAAAGTAGCAGACTCCAAATCCGACTTCAGACCAGTGACAAGTGGAGTACCACAGGGTTCAGTCCTGGATCCTTTCCTGTTTGGTATCTACTTTTCTGAAGTACAGACTAACACAGAAGGTCATTGGCTAATGAAGTTTGCAGATGACTGCAAACTAGGAGCCATAATTGAAACTCCTAACGATGTGGACATCCTACAAAAGGGCCTCACTGAGACAGATGCCTGGTGTCAAAGCCATGGCCTCAAGCTCAATGCCAAAAAGTGCATTGTCACCTCCTTTGGTAAAAACTCTGTACCCATGAGCTACCACATAGGTGGTAGTCTACTTAATATCAAAAGTGTGATAAGAGACCATGGGACACAGGTGGATAGTAGTCTCTCCTTTGATAATCACATTGCCACAGTAGTCAGGAAATATTTCTACGTGGCACACCTCATCACAAAAGGTTTCTCATCCAGGAAAAAAAGAGGTCATTGTTCCCCACTTCTTGTCACTCATTAGACCCATTATAAAGTACAATGCCCCTTTTGGTATGTACCTCACAAGACATCTACAACAACTGGAAAGGCCGCAGAAATACCTCACAAAGTGGATTACTGGCCTCAAACAGATGCTTTGTGTAGACCATCTCAAAAAACTTCAGCTTTACTCCATTGCATATCACCTACTCAGAGGCGATCTCTGCATAACATACAAAGCTATGTCAAACCCAGAGCTGTTGGACATGCTCCACTTAAAGAAATCCCAATTCCTCCGAGCTACATGCTCTAGGGACATAAGCCTTGTCACCACAATAAACAGAACATGCCGGGGGGGATAGATTCCTGTCCCAGAGACTTCCCATACTCTGGAACAAGCTACCTATCTATATCAAGCAAAGCTCCTCATTAGCACTCTTCAAGATAAATCTTGATGACTGGATGGGAAATAGGAAATTCACCCCGAGGATCACCTCTTTGTTTCTGCTCAACAGGGGCACAGGAAAATAATTTTCTTGGGTGGCGAAAGCCAGGGTACCTTTTTGGTTAGGCTTGTATAGGCCATAGGGCTGATAGCCCAGTACTTACCTATGAACCTGTTCTTCTAGCTTAGAAATTTGCTAGAGTAGCAGCTAGGGAGTGAACAGTGTATCAAAATAAGATGTTGTTATGAAAAATTGATATCTATGTATTTATATAGATATCAAAGCAATGGCTATGATAGGGCAAAATTTCCTTTTTTAGAAGGATGATATGAAATGTGAAACTCAAATGGTTTTCATTATTTACTGACTTCAGTCCTCACTGATTTGCCATAAAACCACAAATTTTGTGAGGAACAAAGCAAAAATATGGACATTACGCAAAAGTCTGGACAGTTGAGAGGTGTGATTCAAGCATTTTCCAGCATCTGAAAATAAAACATTTTTGACCTAAGAATGGATTACTTGTAAACCTACTTGTCCATGAACTGAATGGGGTGGCGAGGGGAGCTGCTCTCGTCTTGGCAGTGGATCACAGGATAGTGTACTAAGTGTGTGTGTATGAGGAAATGGAGCCATCTCTCTGTGACCATTTATGTGGGTCCTATTGCTGGTGGGTCTATATTAGAACATCAAACTTTCAAAATTTCGAGTGTTCTAATATCGACCCGTTTGCAGCAAATGCTGAAAATATCGAAGAAACAGAAAACCAAATTTTTTCCTAGGGAAAGAATTCGGTTGTCCATTTCTGTTGCTTCGGTATTTTCAGCGCTGTGGTGGAAAGTTACGGGTTGGGTTCAGGTAAGTGTGTGATTGTATGGATGTGAGGGTTAGGGCAGGGTAGGCGAGTGAGGGTTAGGACGTGGGTCAGGTAAGTGTGCGATTGTGTGGGCGTGAGGGTTATGGCGGGGTAGGTGAGTTAGGGTTAGGGCACGGGTGAGGTGACTGTACGATAGTGACGGACCGTAGGGTTAGGGTTTGGGTTAAGGTAAATGGATAGTTAGTGGTGTATGTATAGTTTAGTATAAGGTTAGGTGTAAGAGTTTAGGTGTATGTGTGTGGATTGCTGTTTGCTTGGTGTGCTTGTGTTGTGTGTATGTGTTTTGGAACAGCAAATTTTTTCCCTAGGAAAGAATTTGCTGTTCTGTATGTTCGATGTTTTAAATTTTCGATTAATAGGGTTCGATATTAGAACACTCGAAATTTTTAAAGTTCGGTGTTCTAATATAGACCCTTGCTGGTTCCTCCTGTAAAGTTTAAGAAAAAAAGTATAATCTTTCATACCTTGCTACCGTCTAGATTTTTGCATAATGTCCGGATTTTGTTTCATATTTTTGGTTTGTTCTATGTGAGCTTGTGGTTTTCTGCCAAATCACAAAGTGCTGGTTTCATGGAGTTTGGCATATGTTTGAATTTTGGGCTTCTTGGGCATTGGTACAGATGCTGTACTTTTTCTAGCCAGTTTTCTTTCTGTCATTACTAAAAAAAGTCTTTGTTGATATTAATTCTGCTGAGGGATTTGATTTTCTGGCAAGTGTTCTCATCTCAACCATATAGATTTTCACATTATGTCCATTTTTGCCTCATAGTGAAAATCCATTCCTCATACAAATTAGTGTTTTTTATGTCAGTTGTTGAGTATTGAAGCCACCGGATTGTGTCGTACACTTGAGAGTGAACTTCATACCCATTGCAAAATGCATGCTAGCTCAAATGTTGCTATTCCTTATGTTATATGGATAGCATTTGGCATCATTGTGAGTGTGGAAGGAGTGAGAGTTGGCATAGGGATGGAGGACGGCCTCTTGGCAGTAGGTGGCGCTGTTTCTGTTGTTCCTTCTTGGGATAGGTTAGCTTGGAACAAGGGAGGTAAATGATAATCAAAAGCAAAACAAAAAAGGGGGAAGAAGGGAGAAATAGATGTATATGTAAATAATGGTGGATAAGGGAAGAAGGCACAGACATTAACTATGGTATATTTATCTAGTGGTGAGGAGATGTGGGTTAATTCACAGTCTCAGGTTCTTGAGTTTATAGCAATTCATTTAAGTCCCCCTTTTATACCTGTTTCTAGCTTTAAGAGATTTTGTTGGGCCTGTGAAAGAATGCCTCTCAAAACGGGGAAGTTATTGTCACGTTCTGGAATCCTACAGCAGCCGTACACCCAGAACTTGTATGGAATTTTGGTGTCATCTGCTGGCTTGGTTAAGTCATTACCTAGATTAGAAGGCATATGTTTTGCTTGTCTGATTTGTCACAGACAAGGTTATTTGATCTGGCAGGCTAACATTTACATGCAATAGCCTTATAAATCCAATGATGACATGCATTTCTATATACTTAAAACTACATGTTCTGTTGTTGACTTTCTGCTGGGTGAGGAAGGTAAATCTATTTTTTTTGTAGTGGTATTATAAATAAACTCACAAAACCAGGCATAAATCCCTATATCACCAGATGGATAACCAATTGGCTCATGGACAAGACACATGGTTAAAATGAGGGAATACAGACACAGCAAGAGGCCATTTACTAGTGGTGTGCCTTAAGGCTCAGTGCTAGAACCACTCCTGTTTGGAATATACTTCTCTGAAGTCAAGGCTAATGTGGAAGGGCTCAAGATGACAAAGTTTGCCAATAACTGCAAGCTGGGGGTAAACACTGAATCTCACAAAGACGCAGATATCCTTCAGGAGGGTCTAGATCAGAACTAAATGTGAAAAAATGCATTATCGTATCATTTGAGAAATCCATTACCCCTACAAATTATAATATCAATAGTACACCAATAAGGGTAGACTCCGAGAGGAGCCATTTAGGTACACAGATAGATAGTAGCCTGAACTTTGACTGCCATGTGTCCACAGTGGTGAGAAAGTCCTTTTATGTGGCTCATATTATAAGTAAAAGTATGGCATCCAGATCTAAGGAAATTATGGTTCTGATGTACTCGGCCATCATTAGTCCAATAGTCGAGTACAATGAGCCATTTGGCATGTACTTGACTAGGTACTTAGAGCAGCTGAAGCAACCTCAGAGGTTCCTCACAAAGAAAATACAGGGTGTAAACAACATGAACTATGTGGGTAGACTAAAATCTCTATCCCTTTTTCTGTCTCCTACTGAACATTAAGGGCAGACCTATGCCTGACCTACAAGGCACTCACAAATTCAGCCCTGATGGAGCTGCTACACATCCACAAGTCAAATAGTACAAGGGTCACCCATTTTAGGGATATAAACTTAGCGATTCAAAAAAAACATGCTGGAGAGACAGATATGTGCCTCAGAGATTGCCCCTTCTTTGGAACAAGCTTCCTATTCACATTAAACAGAACCCTTCCCTGACCCTCTTCAAACACAGTTTGGATCAGTGGATGAAGAGTAGAAATTCACACCAGGGGTAGTTCCTGTGTCCCTTATAGACAGGGGAAATCTTATAAGATACTCAATGCACAGGCACAAATCCATGCCATCCCTTTGAACCTAGGAGTCATATATTGGGTAAAAATCAGGTTATATTAGTTAGGCTTGTAAGAATCCTCAAGCCACTAGCCTAGTAATCTGCTATGAACCTATAAAGGTATTTTGTTATTTGGTCGAAAGTAAGGTGAAGTATATTTCTATTTTTCTTTTTTTTTTTTCTCTTTGGGAATAAAGATGGTAGTGCATGGTTGCAATGGGTCATGTTCTTAATCTTTCCTTTTTATTTACAAGTTTTTTGTCATTGCAAGTGCTTAAAAACAGCTGGCACCAGCTAGCCCAGGAAGCCCAGGGTTTGTTTTCTGAAATGGAGGCTGCCTAGATGCAGGACCCAGGTATGGTTAGCAGGAAAAGATCCTTGCCAGTCACAGAAGAGGAGTCAGTGCCGGTGTCCCCCCCCAAGAACAAAAATAAGTATCATTTTTGCACTTCTTCTGATTATTTTTACTGTATTTCATAAGAATCCTGTAATTAATTTGCATATTTTTCTAACTTTAGTAGAGTTTCAAAGCTGAACTGCTTCCATTACTACTGCAGTACTTAATTACATTGTGTCTGCTAGTTTTACAGGACAGTAGTATCTAGATGTGGTTTTCCCTGCACTTGAGCTCTAAAACCAGCATTTTTACATTGAGTGTTTTCTGACTGCACTCTTGTGGCAGAAATGTGCTGTAGCAAACGTATTTGAGTTGGGGGCTGATGTGTGCTTAGTGTGTGTTTTCCTGACTGGTCTGTAGGCTTTGGTGTTATAAAACTTGTTTTTTTATTCTGTATAACCCATTGTTTGTGCTAGGCTGCTCTCCATGCAGTGGAGGTTAGCAGTACTCTGCTTTGACACAAACATTATCAATTTACAGTTTTCCCTAAACATAGCTATCTCTGCAACCTTCACCAGTCCCCTTGCTGCTCTAGGAGTATCTGAATTGCACAAAGTAGCATTGCCTTGTTGGATTGCTGCAGTTCACACTGAGTATAGCACCCATTCTTCATCCATGTGCTATCATCCCACTCCAATTAAATCTCCCCACTCCTATCCCTGGTTAAACCCATAGTAAAAAAAACTGTACCCATGATTAGGCACTTTCCTGATAGCTCTGTGGCCAGCCTGGTGGACATGGACATCCTGAGGTAATGTGGCAATTGTCTGTTTTATACTGACAACCACTTAATCCAGAAACAAACACAGTATGTGAGATGTCTAGTTACATTATGAAAATTGAGACACGACTCTCACATACTGATAAATTAAATGATAACCATGTTGTCAGCACATGCACGTCATTTCCCTCACTAAATAAGGTCTCAACATATAAGCCCACATATGAGGAGGTACTCACAAGTAACTTACCAAAACCTCAGTGGCCACCCATACACTGCCCTCAGAAACCACATGTGAACAAAACCAAGTCAACACCAACCACTGCACATAAAAATACACATCACAGTGTCTCCACAAGCAAGTTATGAAGGCAAAACACCCCACACTGAAACATTTTGGTCAAAGGAGACTCCATCCTAAGACACATGCATACCCCCCCTCATCAGGTTGAATAGAGATGTTTACAGTCAGTTGCCTGTCAGGAGGCAGGATTCACCAGATCACACAGGCACTCAGGTCACTTAACCACAAGTACCAGTATGTTTCAGTCATAGCCCATGTCAGTGTGAATGACATGAGACGTACCTCCCTGGACTATAGAAAGAGTGACATGAATTTCTTCTCTAAATACATGCTGCAGGCTGGTATGAGCCTTGCTTTGAGCAGCATCCTACTTTCACCAAGAATGATATTGCAATAGAAACAGAAAGGAATTGAATCAGTAATTGGCTTAGCTACTGGTGTCACTCCAAGGGGATGCAGTATTTGTCGGCCTGGGAACACATGATTGACAGATCAAGCTGCTTTGCCAGACATGGTCTGCAAATGTCGCCAATAGGCTTTCCAATACTGGCCAAGGCAGTAACCACCCCCACAGTGACTTTTTTAGCCAGTGCCAAACCAGCAGACCTAGCAGCATAACTAGTTCTTCTAATGCCCATCTGAAGGTATTACTGCTTGCTCGGAGTCTTAACAAGAAACTGCATTCCCTGGAAGCTCTCCTTGCCCTGGAGAATGCTGACATCTGTGCAGTTACAGAGATGTGGTTCAAAGCTGCAGAAAGCACTCCAGGTAGGGACAAAAAAAAAAGTCTTTCACACTAAGTGAAGACCAAAAAAAAAAAAAAAAAAAGACCCGTATACAAGCCAATCAAAAAAATCTCAAAATGTAACTACTTCTGTTTAATGCGAAACTGCCTAAACACAAGTAGCTCCGTGTTTAGCAATTTTTGATTGGTCCGTATGCCGGTATATAAAAAAAAAAAAAATCAGAGGCTGTTTCACTGGGAATTTAACTGGCAGTGCAGGACTCTGGATCAGGCTGCTGATCCCGGGACAGTCCTGCTCAAATAGGGATGTCTGGCAACCCTGCTCACTTGAGCTACTCCATGTCCAGCAGACCATAGGCAAAAATCCCCCACCATATCATCACTAACTACAGGTTCCCAAGCATGAACCATGAAAACCACTCTGCATACATGAAGTTACTAGAATCACTTACCATTCAGCCCAACCCACTACTCATGGGTGTTTTTAACTACCCCTCCATAAATTGGGAACTGTATACAAAGATGCAGGATCAGAGATTCTTAGACTTTTTCACTGCAATTGCTCTGGAACAGCTGGGCTGCCCTCCCTCTAGGGGGTCAAATATCCTTGACATAGTACTCACAAACACTGGGGAGATTTGCAACCCCCCCCCCAGTGTAATGCCCTCATTTGTGAGATAAGATTTTAAATAGGTCTCCTTTGAAATAAATGTATTGGTAGTACCCCCATTAAATCTTAAAACCCTACAGAATTTTTTGAAGGCAAATTACCTCCTATTAAATAATAGCATAGGTAATTTTAAGGCTCCCCCAATCCCAAAAATACAGAGGCCTATACAGAAGTATACACAAATGCCCTGTACAACCACTTAAATGCATAGAAACAGCATTACCTGACTGAACTACACCTAGGCCTAGCTGGAAAAACAAGCCACCCTTGTAGACCCCTATCATAAATAGTCTGTATGACATAAGGAAGAAAGTGGGAGGGAGCAGAACAATGATAAAAATCACTCATTAGTCTCACAGGCAAATCAGAGAGCTAGTCAATGCTTCAGAAGCTAAATATGAGACTAAAGTAGCCACCAAACAAAGGATAACCATAAAGCATTTTTAGTTATATCCAAAATCTTAAGGGAAAGACTCAACAGTGTGCTGAGTTGGCTGTAGATGGCACTACCTATACTCAGCCTAAAGAAATAGCAAACTTGCTGGCCTATAAATTCAGCTTATATTTCACCCCGTCTTCATTTCCAGTCACTTCCCTAAATACCCCCTATCATTCCTTTGTCTGTTATCACAAAAGAACAGGTCATCACTGCACTCTCTAAAGCTAAAAACACGGCATTAGTGGGCCCTAACAGAATCCCAGGATACCTATTAAATAGCTTGAAACATGACCTAGCAGACCCACTCAGATCTCTATTTAACCATAGTCTCCACTCAGGCTTTGTCCCAGTAGGATAGAGGACAGCAACAGTCATCCCTCTGCACAAGGAGAGACTATCAACTGACCCAGGAAACTACAAACTCATAAGTCTTACTAGCCCATATGCAAGGCTATGGAAAGGATAATCATGGACCTGATTAACAATGGCTCCAGGCCCAACCCATTTTGGCTTCTTCAAGGGCAGGTACTGCCTGCTCCATCTGATGGACTTCTTTGAGAAGGTCACCAAGGCCATGGATGAGGGTAAGGCCTTGATATGGATAAGGCATTTGACACAAGACCACACTTGGGTATTATAGATAAACTCACAAAATTGGGCATAAACCTCTACATCACCAGAAAAATACCCAAATGGCTCACAGATAGTGCACATGTTGTTAGAGTGGGGGAATCCACATCTAGCAAGAGGCCAATCACCAGTGGAGTATCACAGGGCTCAGTTATGGATCCCCTCCTGTTTGGAATATACTTTTCAGATGTCAAGGCAAATGTAGATAGCCTTTGGCTGACTAAGTTTGATGATGACTGCAAGATGGGGGCAATCACTGACTCCCCAAATGATGTTGCTATCATACAGAAAGGTCTAACTCAGACTAATGATTGGTGTTAGAGCCACAGCCTCAAGCTAAGTGTGAAGAAGTGCATAATAACACCCTTTGGAAAATCAAGTACCCCTGCAAATTACAACATTGATAGCACCCCCTTAGGAGTGTATGCAGTGGTGAGTGATCTGGGTACTCATATAGATAGTAATCTGAACTTTGACCACCATGTGTCCACAGTGGTGAGGAAATCCTTCTATGTGTCTCAGCTTATAAGTAAAGGCATGGCATCCAGATCTAAGGATATCATTGTACAACTATACTTGTCCCTCATCAGACCAATAATCGAGTACAATGCACTCTTTGACATGTACCTTGCCAGGCACCTGCAACAGTTGGAGCATCCTCAGAGGTTTCTCACCCAAAAATACCAAAATGTCATATGTGGACTGATTACAAAACCCTATCACTGTATTCAGTTTACTATCAGTTACTGAGAGGTGATCTGTGTCTGACCTAGAAGATCATGTTTCTGAACCAGCCCTGATGGACGTGTTGCATATTCATAGAACTAACTGCTTGAGGGTTACCTGCTCCAAAGATCTAAACCTGACATCTAACATGAATAGATCATGCTGGATTGAGAGATATTTACCCCAGAGAGTGCCTCTCCTCTGGAATAGGTTTCTTATTCACATAAAGCAGAGTCCTTTCGTGACCATCTTCAAATGCAATCTGACCCAATGGATGGGAAATTGAGAATTCACTCCTGAAGTGGTGCCCATGTCCCTTATGGAAAAATTGCTAAAACCTCACTTGCTGACACTTGTTATCTTTCCTCTAGGGATAGAAAATTTGGTAAAATCTGGGTAAATCTGGCTAGGCCTGTAAGGGTTCTTGAGCCATTAGCATATTAATCACCTATGAACTTGTGAAAAAGGAGAAGGGACAAAAAAGACACCCAGTTACAGGGGAGAATCCAACTTCTTTGGTGGATGTTACAACTGACATGGAAGGTAATGACATAAGGGGGCATCAGAGTTGGGTGTAATGGATAGGGAATGGACAACAGACAAATACCTTGAAGAGTTTATTGATTCCCTTCCAGAGGAAGGTAGGGTGAGAATATTTGACATAGCTTTACAGAAGAATTTTGGTGCCACACCTCCACTGACTACTAGTCACCAAGGGTTTCCTCGGTTTACTATCAAAATGTTGAAATTCACAAAGTCAACATTCATAATGTCGAAAGTCATTGCACCGAATGTTCAATATACCAAAAAAAAAAAAATGTCTAAATTTAACTGGTCGAAAAACACCTGCAAACTAACACTAGTGTTTTTGCATGGTGGCTGCACCCCTCATACCCCCTGTTACTTATATATTACAACTCAGAGATTGCACAACCGTGCAGACAAGGGAAAATCATTGCCCTGTTTGCAACATAATGTTGACAGGAAATTTGCATGCACTTCCTGTCGACCAAATGAACTATTTAATATTCATGTGTCGACCATATGGGTCAATCATATGAATGTTAGACCAAATGAATTTCAACATTTTGATAGTAAACCCTGGTTTCCTCTGCGTCTGCCTCATCCCCCCATAAGTAACCCAACAGACTGTGTCTGACTCTCCTAGATTTTCTCTTTGATGTTTGAAGGTACATGAGCATTAATGTTGAGAGCTGGAGATGTAGGAGGGGAAGATTTTATAATGGCCGTGGGAGGCAAAAACTGAGTGATGCTGAGGTCAAAGTCAGCCAAACTTTGTAGAGGGAACTTTGAGGACATAGTTGATTTAGTTGATACTGAGGGTATTCATCATAGAATTGACACTGTGAATCCTGGGGCAAAATATCTAAAGGCAGCACTAGCAGACATTAGAAAAAGGCCTCAGCCAAGGTGTTTATTAGGAACTGGGATGTGTGGTCATTAGGTTTTGTCATATTTAGGGCCATTATCATGGAAAAGATCCCAGCTAGGCACTACCCCTGCTTGCCTATTTTTTTTTTTTTTTTTTTTTTTTTTGCTATTAGGGACACAGTCTGGTCATCATATAATCATATAATCAGAGATTTAGGAAATTAAAGGCCATGGACAAATCTATAGCACTATGTTGGACAAGCCTAATACCTTTGAGAATGAAACTTAAGTTGACAGTTACAATGAAAGAACATTCTGTTGGGCTTTTGACAGTGAGAAGTGTTTTTGCCCCCTTGTACTAGTTTGTCTATTTATACTCAGCCTGTGGTAAGGGTCATCCATCAGTTAGTTGTTGGGCTAAGGTAGGGCACTCCACAGCTTTGGCCCAGAATAACCTGGTCAGGGGTAAGCAACCTTTTTGTGGCCTAAGTTCCAATACATCAAGGAGACGGGTTTAATGGCAGTCATTCTCACTCCCAAATCAAGTTGATAAATTGGTTCAATTGCTGTCAGATTATCCTGATATTAAAGTTGCCACATTTCTTACTGAAGAATTTGGGAATGGGTTCAAAATTGGTTCTTTTATTGCTCCAGATTCTAGGCTAGTTAGAAATCTTTCATCTGTCAAGGGACATGAGGACATTGTGTCCAGATTAGTCGAGAAGTAAGTATCAGTGTGCAGAGTAACTGGCCGCTTTTGGCACGTCCCTGGCTTACTTTTAAAATTCCCTCTCTATATAAAGGGAGTATAGGTTGATTCACCACCTTTCTCACCCTGAGGGTTTATCAGTCAATGATTTCATTGACAAAGACCAGTCTAAAGTGCACTATTCTTCAGTGGAGAAAGCAGCTGAGGTAATTTTGAGGCACTTGAAGCCATGGGTCTGTAAACTAGATATCCAGCTAGCGTTTTGTCTACTTCCCAACAGGCAGGATGACTGGCCTCTTTTAGGATTTCAATTTAACTATAAACTTTTTTTTGATTCGGCAATGCCCATGAGGTGTTTGGTAGCTTACACTATCTTTGACATATTCATCACATCCATACATTGGTGCTGGCAGCAATGAACACCACATCAATCAGCGATTCATTATCTAAATGATTTTCTTTTTATTTTTTCAAATATTTTATTGATTTTCAAAAAGACAAAACATAATTTCTACTAGAATACAAATGAAACAAAGAAAAACTATATACAATATGTACATATGGCCTATATGAAAAAAATTAGAATAACTTAGAGTTAGAGAGAGGTAGTTACACATAACAAAAAAATCAGTGTAATTTCTCCAAGTACTAAGATGTGGAGATCTTTAAAGTCTCAATGAGAGCAAAAACTTTCTTCCAAGGATTGTTGATCCATTTATTAGGGAAGATTCTTGTTTCCTTTACCTTTGTTTCCATATGTATTGTATCTTCTAGTAGAGTCATAAATTCTTGAAAGTTGGGTTCAGATGAAGTTTTCCATTTTCTTGTAATACATTTTCTAGCAATTGCTAGTATAGTCGATAGTAGATACAAATTATTTTTGCTCATAACATTTGTTTTAGTTACATTCAGAAAAATCATGGCTTTAGTTAGTATGAAGGTATCTGAAAAAATACCTTGAAGGAAATTTCCAATCTCCTCCCAGAATTTTTTAATTTTGATACACTCAAAAAATATAAGAATCCAATCAGCATTACAATTCTGAGAACATCTCCAACAAAAGAATTGTTTAGAAGAGTCCATTTTAGCTATCCTATCGGGGGCGTTAAACGCCCTGTGTAAGAATTTCCATGAAAAAATCTTCCAAGCTTATAGACTGGAAGTTAATTTAATAGAATACAATAAATTAATTTTGTTTTTAGAGGAGAGGTTAATCTGATGACCTTTAGTAATAAAGTTGCAGAAGTTTTGTTTTGGATTAACTTTGTAAATTACTAAGTTTTTATAGAGCAATGAGGTTAAATAAGACCAATTATGATTATTATAAACCATTTCTTGGATAATGGAAATTAATTTTGGTTCAGAACTAAAGGAGGAATTATTGATTATTCTGTATAACTCTTGAGCATGAAATAAAATGCTTTGAAGTATAAGCCAATCTGAATTTGGAATATCAAAGATGTTTATTATTTGCTGTATCTTTAAGACTGATGAGTTCCTAATACAATCTTGCCAACAAGTGAAATTTTTTAGCTCCCAATTATTTATAACGTTTTCATGTAATTTGTTGGAAAAGTTTTTAGTTATTTAGAAAGGAATTAAGAGTTCCCACCATAATTTAATGTCTAAGTTTGAGTTTATGAAAGATCTAAATGAGTTGTAAATGTAGTTTATGAAGACAAGACTGAGTTGGTGGGTTTCAAAACATTAAATTGTAAATTAAGCCATAATTTTTTCCAAAATATGTTTATTTGATCATTTTTGAAAGAGTATTTTCTTTATTCTCATTTAAAACATAGAAACATGAAGGAATTTCCAAGCTGATGAAAGTTTTGGGTCTATCCAGTTGAAAACTATTTTGAATATAGAGGCCTTATATGTCTCTAAGTCTGGAAAATTAATTCCTCCCATTTCCCAGGATCTAATATGATAAGCATAGTCTATCCTTTTTCGTTTAGGGAACCAGAGAAAATTTAAAATAATTTTATTTATGTCTTATAATAGTTTTTTATTAGGTAGCATTGGAATGGCTTGAGCTATATCATTTATTTTTGGTAATAATACCATCTTTATTAATTGAAGTCTATCCTCAAACTTTAGGAATAATTTATTCCATTTGTCAGTGAGTAGTTTTATGGTATTTAAGATTTTTTTATAGTTTGTAGATAGAGTGTTATTAATATTGTCATCAATAATAATTCCTAGGTAATTTATAGAAGAGACCTGTTTTCCTATTAAATGGACTGGAGTTATGAAAGAATTTTGTTTTTTATTTAAATGCATATAATTAGATTTAGATTCACTTATACATAAACCTGAGCTATCAGAACCTTTTAGTCTGAAGATCTAACTCTTTGAGAGATTCTTGTGAGACACTCAGAGTTAAAAGTATATCATCTGCAAAGAGCATGATTTTGGAATTAAATTGATCATAAATGTCTATACCTTTAATTTTTGAGTTTTGGTGTAATGTAATAGCAAATAATTATATTGCAAGAGCGAATAAAATGGGCAACAAAGGATATCCTTGCTTTGTACCTTTGAGTATTTTAATGGGTTCTGAAGTAAAAGGGCCTAGTTTTACATATGCAAGATTATTTTTATATAGACTTTTTATCATAGTAATGAAATGAGATGGAAAATCAAAGATTTCTAAAGCTTTGAAGAGATAATCCCATTTCAGTGTATCAAAAGCTTTTTCAATATAAAGGGCTATTAGAAGAGCTTCTCGATTGTCCCTATTTAAAATGTCAATAAGGGACAATATTCTTAAAATATTATCGTAAGTGTGCCTATTGTAAATAAAACCACACTGATCAAACTTTATAATATGTGTTAAGGATTTTTTAATTCTATTTACAAGAATGGATACAAATATCTTGTAGTCATTATTTAGCAAGGAAATTGGTCTATAGGAACTACATTGTTTTGGATCTTTATTTTCTTTTAATATTGGAGTGATTAGGGAATATTTCCAAGAGGGAGGAATTAAATCATCGGTTTGAATTACATTTAAGACTTTATGGAAAATTGAAATGGCTGAGGGAGGGAATAACTTATATAGTTCCATTATAATTCCATCTATCCAGGGGGCTTTATTATTTTTGCTTTACTTCTTTAAGAGAAATTTGTTTTAAGATCTCAGATTTTAGTGTATCTGGAATTTTATTTATTTTAAGTAAACTTTTGTCTACATCTATATGTTGAAATTGTGCTGAATTATTGAGTTGGTGGTCAGAGTAATGATATTTAAAGACTTCAAGAATATCACTAATGTCTGCTACCATTTTATTATTTCTACCTTCATGAATGATTTTTGTAATATTGTTATCTGAGGCTTGTCTTTTAACTCTCATTGAAAGATTATGTAGATGTTTGGGTGACATTGAGTGTGAGTTGATTTTTAGTTTTTCTAATGCCAAATTTATTTTATGAGTTAATATTTCATTGTATTTGTTATTTAAGTCTGTAATTGTTTTCTTTTTTGTTTTTGGATGTTGTGAATTATCTTTATTGATAATTATAAGCTTATTTTAAATATTATGAAGTTCTGATTCCCATTCTTTAGTCTTATTTTTAAACCAAGCTAGAATTTTACCAAATAAGTAAGCTTTTAGTGTATCCCAGAGTATTGTCAAACTTATATAATTTGATTGGTTAATGTCAAGAAAGTTTTGAATTTCGTGATCTAACCATTGCTTGAATTGTGGTAGTTTGATGATGTATGCTGGTATTCTTGTTGTGAAGACCAACATTTTAAAATCAATTTCAAGTTTTAAAACAAGTGAATTATGATCCAAAAAGGGGCAAGGGATTTTAGAAATGTTAATTATTTTCATACTTAAATTTTGAGATACATAAAGTTTATCAATTCTGCTTTGGGTGCCAACTCTATAATCACTATGAGAAAAGGATAATGAGTTAGGGTCTTTATAACTGAAGGTGTCAATTAGATTTAGGTTCTCACATGAATTTCTTAGAGCTTTTCCTAGAGAAGTAAGATGGAAGTGCTTTTTATTCGAGGTTTCAGAAATGTCTAAAGTACAGTTGAAGCCTCCCCCTAGAATCAAAATACCCTTATAAACTTTGTTAATTAGTTCTAAATGTGTCCTAACAGTTCCTATCCTCATACTAGGAAACCAATAGGTGTTAACAAGTGTCCATATTCTATTATTACATCTAATTATTACAACTGAAATAAGACCTTCTTTGTCTTCATACTTATAAATAATTTGGGGAAATGATGACTTTTTTCCTCCAAAGTATTAAAACACATCTTGTTTTTTTTCTTGTAAGATGAGCAAGATAGATTTATATATTCCAATGGATTCCAATTAAAGTTATCATCTGATTTTAGATGGGATTCTTGAATAAATAGAACCTGAATTTTATTTAGTTTCAAGTATCTAAGGAAATTGGATCTTTTCCTTGGATTGTTTAATCCATTAACATTTAAGGATGGTAAGGTTAAATCCATCAAGTATGACTTTCTTGTGAGTTAATTGAAGTTTTCATGTTTGGTATTGACTGGATAATAAAGAGTGTAACTTTATCTAGAAAAAAATTGTGTGAAATAGTTAGTTTAGTTCTCCCTAACAAATTGTATATAGTTTTATTAGAGATAGGCCAATAAAATGAATATTTGAATATTTGAATACTGAATAAAAATAAGTAAGAGTAATCATATTAATAAAGAGTTTATTAAAAACTTTAACCAACATGAAGTGACATGCACTTCTAATCTGAG
The DNA here is from genome assembly GCF_019279795.1 of Protopterus annectens. NCBI lineage: Eukaryota > Metazoa > Chordata > Ceratodontiformes > Protopteridae > Protopterus > Protopterus annectens. The sequence continues at coordinate 497,679,296 of NC_056747.1, read as the reverse complement.
TGAACATATAAGTTCAAACAGATTAACCTTCATGACAAACAAAAAGTGATTAACAACAATAACATGTCTGAGCTCCAGTATGAGTTAATAGGAGATCTAAAATTAATTTATATATCCACTTTTGTTGTTAGTGAATGAATAGATTAAATGTGTGCTACATAAAGGAAATAGATTTCAAAGTGATGTAATAGAAGCAGCTTATTCAAAACAATTGTTAATGGGAGCAAATATAATTTTAAGTAATTTTAAGTGTATAGAGCAAAGGAAGATTTCATATAATAAAAACACTAATGCTAAGTTATAAATTATTCAAAGTGGAAAGACAATCTAGGTATAATGATTGATGAAACATATTTAATGATAAATACTGTAACCAAATAAAATAGTCATAGTTTAGTAATAAATAAATAGATGCATAAATAAACATAAATACATACATTTTCCATATTATCTTCTTTGTCAATGCCTTAACTATTTCAAATTAAAAAATATACTAGCCATTAACAAAGTTAGTATAAATAAGTTCATTTACTAGAGCTGAAATTAAGTATCTAACAATGACTAAGAAAATCCCTTCTGTCTTTTGAGTCCACTAAACTATAAAAAGATTATAGTTTTGAACATATTGTGGGAATTAAACATGTAAACATTTAATATTTAAAATAATATAACATATAATCAAATTACACATAGTAGACTCAATGAAGCATGCCAGATACAGAAGCATTACATTTACTAAAATACAAATATTTATCCAATTTCATTTCTGGCATGTTTAGATTATAAAATTGCTTAGAAGATAAGCATAACAGAACAAAGTACACTAGATGTAAAGCATCATTATTTCCACTGTGTAAAGAGTTTCATTTTTAACTATCAATAGGACATTTGAAGAACTATTATAAATCAGCAGCCACAGACTTCCTCAATATCAATGTTCATTAATACAGGGGAAATAAAGTTAGTAATGTACTAGTTCACTAAGTTATGAATAATATTACTTACATTCTTTTTGGGTAGTGATTAACAGCATAGTCAATATTCTTAAAACCCATTTCAAATTTGCTAAACACTACCCATAGAGAAATCTGGATCAGACATTTAACTAAACAGATAGCTTATATTATATGTTTGCAGATTAAAACTAAGAATCAATACTTGCAAGTTCATTTCTGCCTACTATGCATTTAATCTTGTCTATAGTTTTAAATAAATAAAAAGCAAAATACTAATTTACCCATTAATCATCTGCTATAGTTAATTTAGACTAACTCCCGTCACTTCCTACACTAAATACATTGTTGTTTCCTAGGATGTCTATTGTAAGAAAAACTGTGATCACTTCTGGTGATGTGAATACCACACACACTTCTTTTCTACTACATTAAGATACTGGATAAAACCTCAGTCAGCATTAAGGACTCACCAGCCTCACTTACTTACAAATTAGGCAAATAGTACCGGCTATAGAGAACCTAAACTGATGACAAATCAATATATAGAGACATTACTGAGGTGAATAATTGATGTAAATCGAGAACAAAAATCTGTTGTGAAAACAGCTGCATGCAGGGTGCTAGAAACTAGCAGCATTACAATAACTTAGTAGAAATTAGCAGCTTTAAACATAGCCAAAAAAAAATTGAGTGCAAATTTAAAAATAATCGGAGACACTTCATCTATTAACCTGACAGGATGGGGGACTAAGTTAACATACATGTTCTGAATGATACCAGTTTATAGCTTTCAAATATAGAATGACATTCATCTTAAGCCACCACTATCATGACAAGTTAAGAGGCTCAACTAAAATCCAAAACAAAATCTGCATTAATTGAGAGGTATAGGTAGGAGCAGATCAACTATTTCAAATGGACATCCACGCAAGAGTTGAACCACACAACTATAAAGTAATAAAATGCCAAAACAGCGACCAGCTACACTATTTTTTGCACTCATGTGCACCAATTTGAGCAGATTTCTAGTTCTATATCTTCCATCTCCAAGACAAGGGACATTGGCTGTTTAAACGGAAGAAGTTCTAGGATTGAGTACCCCAAGTACCACTAACAGCCTACCTGTAAGCACCACACACATCTGCATTCACTCATAGCAAGCCACTGCACAGCACATAATGTATATCTGCCATCCCACCACTGCAGGAGATCTGGCCAATCTAAACAAGACGGAGTGACACAGACCATGAATCAGACATCCTCTCTGACTATTGTTCTCAAAAAATTAATAAAAAGGGTAATTTACTAACTTACTCTCACTGCACGCTCCTCAACCGTCCACATTCCCACAGAAACCAGACAAACTCTGCAGCACACCAATGTCTCTCCCCCTCAAAACAATCACCAAGCACTCGCTAGTGTATTGGATCCATTGCCCGGCAATGGAAAAGCACCCAAAATAAGTGTCAACAATGTAATAGACCACGTAACAACAGATCCACAACTACATCGAGAGTTTTCCCATGGCCCAACAAGGAACAAACCTGTTCACATATTTCACCATCCCAGGCAATCACAAAACACAACAATGCAGTAAACTAACCTGTCAAATTCCATAACGGGCACTATTCACCACCAATCTTCAAGGAGCTTCAGCCCTCCCCACAGCATCGTCCGCGCAGTTGACAGGAATAACTGTAAAAACATGCATCGCACAACATAGAGTCTATCCTCATCAGCAAATATACAGAACCTTCATTATTGTGTCTCTAAGTTTACAAACTAACCTGGCCAAACATACATCCTTAAACTAAATAGTGCACGACTCAACAGTAAAGCGACGGCATAAATCCGTACAGTGCACTCACTGATGTATAACACGAACTGATTTAGTCAGGCACCTTCTTAAAAACTAAAACATTTTCTAACCATAGTAGACATTAATATTTAGTAAATAAATAATATGAAAGAAAAAATATATCAACTAATCAGACTAATCAATCAGAATAGACAAGTGAAGTCAGAGAATGTGAGATGGAAACTGTCGTCAGTAACAACTATAAAGCTGTATATACTTATGCGGCATAAATGTGTGGGATAGATAGTACATGAGTTATTTTGATAATAGGTGAGGTTAATTTAGTTTAATCTACCTATAACTGTGTGTAAAAACACTTAATTCTTTATATTCATATATTTTAGGTTGAGAGCTTCCATGTTAATTATGTAGATTCTATTTTAGAGGAGAGACAACATTTGTTAGCTCGAGGCTATTTTAAACAAGAGTGACAGTAAACAGTCATAATGGAATGTCAGAATGCTAAAATTGAGTAGAGTAGTAACTAAATTCTAAATTATAAAATATTGTAATAAATGTATTTAAAAATCAAAAACCATTTCAAATTAAGAATTGTATAAAGTATAAATGCATACAGCATATGTTTAATTGCTGCTAATGAAGCAAAAATCAAGGGTGTCACTTGAACAAGCTATTATTATCATAAGGGTTCTTAGTAAGTAGCTATATTAAGGACCATTAGAGAAGTCTAAACACATGAAATATAAGATGTAATCTTAGTAAGGTTCAATCAGAAAATGTAAGAAAACATTCTTATAGGTGTATGTTAGGTAAAAATACATACTTTTTTTAATGATTAGAAGTGAAATCAAGTCCTAGTTGATGCTTTGAGAGAAGTAGTGACTCCAGAGTTTCTAGGATCATTTTCAGTTTCTTTTTACTCATATCAGTCCAGTTATTTTTCTTAGAGGTTCTTTTTAAAGTGGTGGAAGATGACCGATCCATGTCTTCTGGAATTGCAGTTATGTTCTTGTTTTTGATGAAAGTTATAGCTTCTTCGACATTGTTGAATGTTCTTATGTCATTTGAATAAAGGATTCTGATTCTTGCAGGGAAAGCAAGTTGTGCCTTTATTTTATTTTGTTTCAAAAATCTCACAAAAGGCCAGGTTTTTTCCCTTAGTTCCAAGACTCTTGAAGAATAGTCAATGTCAAATCTAATTTGGCTCTTATTATATGTCAATGGATGACCTCTCCAGGCAGATTTGAGAACATGTTCTTTGTCTAAATAAGATAAGAATTTCACAATAATAGATCTAAGAGGCATATTGGAAGAAGGGATAGGTTTCCCTGTAGCTCTGTGTGTTCTTTCTATACCATTTGATAGACCTTCCTTTAGGACTAATATGTCTGGAAGCCAAGAGTTAAGAAATAAAATAATGTCCTCACCTTCTGTTTTTTCTGGAAGACCAACAATTCTAATGTTATTTCTCCTTTCTCTGTTCTCTAAATCATCTGTTTTACTGATTAGCCAGGTATTCTGCTGTAAAAGAGATTCACAGTGAGTTTCATCTTTCTTAAGTCTCTCATCTATGTCACTTAGAGAAGTTTCCGTATCCAATATTTTTGATTGTTGCTGCTGCAAGATTTCATTAAGGACATCAGTCTGTTTTTGACAGTTGACTTTTACATTTTCAAGGTTGTCTGTAAATCTGTCCATTTTGTCAGATAGTTCAAGTAGTGTGACTGACAGTTGCATTTTCTTTTTCAGCGAAGTTTCAGAGTGTGAAGATTTAGAGTTGCTCATTTCTGTATTGAAGAAGTTATCTCCAGTTTATTTTTCGATAAAAATGCATAAAATTTGGTATTCTTATAGAATTGAGGTTCCTTGATAAGAATTTACTATCGAAATATAAAAATGATTCTTTTCTTGAATTCTGGTACTAGATTGTGGAACTCATAAAAGTTGCTGTTACCAGTTAGCCATCTAGGCTCTGTCCCCATCTATATGATTTTCTGATAGTGTAAGAAGGCAAAGTGGGGGGCCACTGAGGGGATGACAATATTCATTGGACCCTTGCTCTTATTTGCAGATACGTGTAGCTGAGGATAAATCAGAGGGGCCAAGTCAGAAACTGACATATGTAGGCTTAGCAGTAGATGTTCCATCGAGATCCTTCATGCTTCCAGCAGACAAGTTGGATCAACTGAGTTGCACAGTTTTGAAGTTTCTTTGGGTCCATAAGACTGTCATTGGTGACATCATGCAGCTTCATGGGTGACTGAACTTTGCCTGCAGGGCCATTACTCCTGGCAGCCTAATTTGCTGAAAGGTGCTAAACCCAAGCACTTTAAGGCTGAAATAATGTGCAGAGTCAAGGAGGACCTTCATCTGTGGTATGCCTTTTTGAGCTGATTTAATTGAGTATTGATGTGGCATTCATGGCACTCACCTTGGGTTTCATCCAGTGAGCTGCATCTGTCACAGACGTAGATGACCAGATTGGAATGGGGGGTTATTTTTGAGGAAGTTAGTTTGCCACCAAATAGCCTAAGTCCAGGACTGTTGAAAGAAGGAAGGACATTGCCTTCCTTGAGATTTTTCCACTCTGGGCTGATATGTTAGTGTGAAAGGGCGACCAGTTGCAAAATTGCAGGATTTCCTTTTGTTCAGACAATCCTGAATAAATGATCTAAGTCCAAATGAGTGCACTGTGTTATTAGGCTGCTCATTTTTTGTGTTTGTAAATTGATTTAACTTTTTCTAGCATTCATTTACCAGGTTGTACTAATGGAATACCTGACAATCTGTCCCATTTCTAGTTTGCCAGGTTTCACCAACTGGCACAAGATGTCGAGCCACTAGGGACCTTCATTCCCCCAGAAGTGTGGTTAATTGGAGAGGGATAGCTGGATCACTAGTGGCAAATTCCTGGGCTCAGAATAGCAGAAGAGCTTATTTATCATTGGTGTAGACCTTTGAAGTTGTTTTTTTAATAATTCCTTATCCCAGAATCATAGAAGCTGGGGATTGCCTTTGACCATGAAATTCTTGGTGCACAGATATTACAAGGACAAGTCACCTAATACACTTCACATACACTTGGCAGCCTTAGGCTGGATAGCATGTCTGCTGGGGCTTAAGGATTATCGTATTCACTGGGTGACAGAAGATTTAAAGTTTTGGAAAATACCAGAGGGGCTCAAAGGATTCCAGAAAGCTGATAGGGCTCCACTTCCTGGCTGTTACTGTCAAGGATCTGTGTATTTCTTCTGCCAATTTTTACACCAACTAGAATCAGGAAATTTAACTCATTTAGTTTCTAAACACCTTAACCATTTCGACAACTTTGTTCACATGGCATTATGCTGAAGCTTTCCATGCTAGCAAGTTGTTAAACTCCTTATGCTGGGAGGACATAGTGATTCATAACAATTTCCTTTTGATTTGGCAGTGAAAGTCTAAGACTGATAAATCTGGTAAGGGTCAGCAAGTCTGTCTGGACCAATCCAGAGTTCTGGTTGTTTGCCCTGTCCACTGGTTTACTTTGTTGTACAATATAATCCATAAAGTAGTTAGGTGAGCCTTGGATTTAATTCAGTGACTGATACACATTTTAAGTTAGCAGATGCTACCTCAACCTTAGTTAAAGCCCTCTCATGTCAAGGCATAGATGCACAGTGGTACTCATCTCATTCCTTTCATACAGGCCATCCATCTGACTGAGCAATAGAAGGTCATTCTACCAAAGTGCTGAAAACAATGGGAAGGTGGTTGTTTCAGGCCTTTTCATCTTATATTAGGCAGCACTGTTATGAATTTTGTGTTACAGAGAAGGATGCTATTTAGATTTTGAGACACGTTTTCATCAAAAGAGCAGCTCTTCAAGCTTTGTCTCCTGCATTTGGACACATCGAGTCATTAGAAGATAGTCACTGGTTTGTCCAGCGTTTTGGTTTTTCAAGGTTAAATTGGTTACAGTTTTGGGAGGTGTGGTACCAATTGTCAATGCATAAAAGGTTACCCAGGGCCTTGGTTATTCATCTTGGGATGAACAACTTAACTCTGGCCCCTAAAACAATTCTTTTAGCCAGAATTTTATCTGAGCTTTACGGGCTTTGCTTGGTCTACCCCAAATTACCATTGCTCTTGTCTTAGATTGTGCTGAGACTTCACTGGCAGGGAGCCAGAAGGAGCACAGCTATTGAAATCTCCAGACATTTTATTAAACACAGAGTAGCTTCGATGGCCAGCCAAACCAGATCACAATTGTTCAAACACAAAGATTTGGATAAACCAGATACAGACTTTTATAGCCAGGATGGAGTGCAGCTGAACAAGCTAGGCTTTGACTTATTTCATTTAGACATTACATTCACAGTTGAACAATTCTTTAGAAGACTGTCTTCTCATTCCCTGTTATGAGGAAGGTCAGGTAATCCTGTTCTGAGAGGCCTTTGAGGGGAAGAGCATGGCATCCATGCCTTTTGGCAGCTGCCTTGCAGCTTTTGTCCTTCTTTTGCCTGCTGGTTGTATTGCACTGGCCTCTTCATTATGGGCAGTTTGGCTTCAGGATTAAGCTTTGGACAAGGCATGTTGAGCTTGGGCTAAGAGCCAAGCCCTAATGGTCTTTATAAGCAGGTCTGAGGCAACTTGGGTTACTCACCCAGAGCTTGAACTTTAGGTGGAATTGGCTTGATTATGACAGCTGGCAAAAGGATAAAGTTACAAACTGTGTTATAATGTGGTTATGTGGTTACTGTGCTTTGGCATCAGTTGTTGTTGTTGTGTCTTTCGGCTTTTCCCGGTTAGGGGTCGCCACAGTGGAACTCCGGTCCACTAATGATTTGCAGTTGATTTTTCGTGCCGAGTTGCCAGCCCTGACACACAACCTTCAACGAAGGTACGCCCATTCACGCATATCTCCACACAGAAGACGTAACGTTGTTTATTTAATCAACAGATGGTTGCAATGTCATATTGGTGTCTTCACTGACTCAGCTTAGAGGACAATGTTACAAAATGGATTTTGGTGTAACGTGTATAACTAAATATATATACTCTCACACACACATACACACCCTAAGAAAGACACTGCCTGTGTGTTTCCACAGCCTGTCAAGGATGTCATTTAATAGCTTAATGTATTTCTGTTGTCCAATTTGGAAATAATAAAGATGGCATAGTATGAAGGTAACCATCAAACGACATTTGAAGAGCTGCATGTGGCATGAAGTATTCTTTCTCAACATCTGCCAGCTCTGTCACTTTTACGTCTTTTAATACTTTTTATGATACTTGGATGCTGTCTGCCTACTGACAGATTAGATTTACTTGCATCCATTAACATCTTTGTTTTTGCTTCAGTGAAGTAGAAATCAGTTTCTTCACCTCAGATTATTACGCTCCAATAAATTCTGTTTTGGGCATACTAAATGTTCTCAATTTACTTTTTTTCTAAGATTATATGCTATTTGCTGCCATATTTAGATATTTGCTTTGGAGAACAAAAAATGTAAAGTTTCTTAGACTGTTCTATTTTATTTTTAACATGCATAAGATTTTAAAGTGTATTATTGCATTTCTCTCACATCAGTGTTTCACAGTTAATTTAATTCCTGGATATACTTCTGATGTTAAAGCTGTAAGTGGTTTGAAAACAAAACAAAGATTTTAACTCATTTTTTGATGTTTTAGTTTCACTAAAAACACATTTCTTCCTTATGACCATACATACAAAATGATGTTAACTGTGATTTTGGCAATGGTTCACATATGTCAGCAAAGCATTCTGGGTAAACAAAAAGCACCATACTACTTTAAAAAAACTGTAGGATGACCTTTAACCTAGCATACATTCCCAAGATTTGCACAGTCCTCCTACTCTGAGAATCACAATTGCAGATCTCGAAATGTTGCAGGTAGCTCTTACTGAAAGGTAGCAGTGTGACCTGTTTTTTAAGACACATTTGATGCTCTTTGCTTTAAATTTCTAAAATGTTAATTCTTGTATTTCCCTTACCATTTTTGGCCATGGAAATATGCTGCTATATCCATAACAAACAGGCAAACTGATTTTGTTTTGAGCAGCGTGAGGAGAAGTCAGTATCAAGACTGTTGTCTTTTGATTCCTGATGTGGTCCATGCTGAAGCCTGCAACTAATTTACATACTTTGAGGTTTGAAGAGATTTATTGTTCTCAGGACATTTCTGCTGCTTCCTATGGGGTTCTCTTGTTGCATTTTATTTTTTTATTTTTAGTAGTTACTAATTTCTTATCCCTTTTAGCAGTGCAAAGGAATGACGCCCTTTCAAGTCCATTCTTTCACTTCTCTTCTCTGTTCCAGCCAGTCTACAGGATGCCATTTGTATGGAGACAAAGGGATGCATGGAATACTTCTTCAGAATTCCTTCCATATTCCTACAGTTTGTATAAAATGTCATTTTATACCCATCTCAAAAAATGCAGACCATGTTTGCTGTTACCTTTCCAATGGATCCATTAGGGGATTCAAAATGAGCATGTTTTAACTACACATAACCACGACTACTTCATACAGTCATAGGTAATATTTTTGCAGATAAATAGCATATCCTTTTAATTTGTTGACAGATCCTTAGTGTCCCCTACTGTACACACACACTCCAAAAATATATATAATACCAAATAAATATATAAATATATGGGTCAAGTTCTAAATTTTGAAGTTGCAAAACTTTGAATTTCTTATGGTCGAGACCATAAGATCGAAGTTTTGAAACTTTGAACCATTTAAATGGAGATTGTCATATAGTATTGAACTGTATATTTACTATTTTCATCACTGTAGTGCAATTTCAAAGTTGGTATCTTTAATTAGCAGGGGTTGTGGGGTGCAAAAACATAAAAAAAGATAATTTTTTTTATTTACATTTCAAAGTTTCTAAACTTCGATCTTACAGTCTCAACCATAAGAAATTAAGTTTTGAAATTTAGAAATATACCTATATATATATATACACATATATATATATATATATATATATATATATATATATATATATATATATATATATATATATATATATATATATATATATATACACACACACACACACACACACACACACACACATGTACATCATACTTCTGTGGTTACTTTTCAGACAGGTCCAACACAGTTCCAAAACAGAACATTCGTGATGAACCAACCAGTACTTATAAATAAAAATCAGAGTCTGTTAATTTTGCCATTAAGTAAATATGTACTAATATTTGCAGTGCATTCATTCCTTTCCAGTTTTATGAGAATATTTGCTAATTCTAACCTTTACTTAAATGCTGCTTACCCTTATTTTCATGTTGAAAATCTCCTTAAAAAGTCTTTTATCAGATTTATAAAGGCTAGATGTAGGGCTATTGATTATAATATTTGCATTAACCTTTTCAAGTAATGGAGTAAGCCCTAACTGAAGATAATTACTTGTTATGGTTACATTTCCCTGTGGTGCAGCTGGTTAGCACTAGGAACATATGTGCTACTATACAGGAAGATGTCATAGTGGAGAACTGTAAAAAGGGGAAAATTCTAAGTAAGGCATGGCTTGACTATAAACAAGCATTTGATAGTATCGCACATTCATGGATAAAAGAGTGCTTAAAAATGTATAAGATACACCCAAAACTGATTTACATCATTATAGTGACCATGAAACAGTGGCAGACCACTTTGCATTTAAGCCATGATAAAGGACAAATTATTATCCCAGGGATAAAAATTCAAAGGGGATATTTCAAGGTGACTCTCTGTCACTACTGCTGTTCTGTCTTGCCCTTAACCTATTAAGCTGTTTACTTAACAGCTTAGGCCATGGCTTTAATTTAGGTCCTAGAAAACAACAAAGTGTAACGACTTCTCATCTTTTCTTTGGCAATGATTTTAAAACTGCTGTGAAAGCACAACTGCAAGAATGTCATTTGGTCTTGATAAATGTGCAAAAGCAACCTTTAAAGCAGGAAAACTGCAGCACCAAGAAAACATAAGACAGGAATGTAATATAAAAGAACTTGAGGAAGAGGGAGTGTATAAATATTTGGGAATTGATATAGGATCAACAATAAAACATGAGCAAATGTGAATAAACCTTAGTAAAGAATACGTTAGAAGACTTAATTTAATCCTGAAAACAGCACTGACATCTAGGAACAACATCCAAGCTATAAACCAATTTACCATTCTTGTCCTTACTTACAGTTTTGGAGTGATTGACTGGCCCCACAACATCTTGGATAGATTAGACAGGAAAATAAGAGGAATGCTTCCTGCTTACCAAATAATTTATAAAAATCAGTGCATACCAAGATTATATATTCCCCGTTCGGAAGGAGGGCAATAGGAATGGGCCTCCTCTAAATCGATTACAAGTATAGGTCTGCAATCATGGGGACTGCACACACATCCACTGACCTCACAAGACCCAAACATAGTGAAAATTTCGAAACATGAGGAGAATAAATCTAAGATGACTTCCCCACTTTGTCTAGCACAAGCATATCAGCGTCAAGCAGGAATGGAAATCAAACCAGAAGTAGATAAAAATCAGACGGCAACTGAATGTGCCAAAAAACAAAAGAAAGAATATAAGGTTAAGGGTCATATGAGAAGGCAAGAAATGTGGAAAATGCATAAATATAGTTGCAAGTATAGAAATGTCTGGAGGAACCTCATGTTGATCAGAATCGAAAGCAGGAATGGTTATGGAGAGGTAAATTCAAACCAAGCGATGAAAGGTTAATATTGGTGGCCTGAGATAGTGGGCTACATACATGTTAGTTTACAAAGTCCATTGAACATGTAAAAGAAACAGAAAAATGTAGATTTTGTAAAATAGAATTGGAAACAGTCACACACCTCATTGCTGGCTGTGACGTTCTAATGGCAGAAGGATTGTATACTGAAAGGCATAATAATGTGGCAAGACTGTTGCACTGGGGATTATGCAAACATTATGGTATTTAAGTAGCTGTAAAACACTGGAAACATGAGACACAAAGCATCACAGAAAATGATGAAGTCTAAATCACATGGGATTGCCCATTACCAACAGTTCAAAAGACAGATGCTAGAAACCCAGATATAGTGGTTCATGAAAAGAAGACAAAAATAGCATTTATCATTGAAATCACCACACCCACTGACTGCAGTGTCTTGCGTACAGACAGACACAAAGTCATAAAATATCAGGATTTTCATGTAGAAATGAGAGCAATGTGGAAGAAAGATACCCAGACAGTTCCAATAGTAGTAGGAGCAACGGGTCTTATAAAAAAGAATCTAGAGTCGTATTTAGATGTGTTACCAATATGTGCAACTCTGTATGAATTGCAGAAGGAGTCATTACTGGGGACATTGCGGGTTCTGGCTGACATCAAAGATTGAAATAATACTAATTTCATGAACTTTAATCGTACTTTGACTTAGGAATGGGGTCCATTCCTGTCTTGGTATTACAATCCCAAAAGACTTGGAGAAATTAAAAAGCTAGGAAGATGCTCTTTAATTCAAGTTTTTATTTATGATGCAGTCTTATTTATTTAATTATTTAATTCCTGGGCAAATGCACTGACATTTACATAAAAGGTGGCTGTTTTTAATCACACCTAGCTTACAAATACAATGTTTCAGAAAGGTCTACTCATTCTTTTCCCTGATACAGCAATGAAATAGCCTGTGCCATCTCCACATGTCTGCATCCTAATTAATTCATGCAGATTGCAATGGGATTAGGCCTTGTTCTTCTATCACCTCCATTTCCTTTCTACCTAATGGGATCTTTAATTTAAATATTGCCCTGTTTGTCTTAAACCCTAACCGCAAGCAGTCAGGCTTCTTATTTTAGCCCCAAAATATATAGCTTTTGTAGGAACCAGGGCCATATAAGTAGCAAAAAAGGGGTTCATAATTCAAGGGCATCTCATTACTAGTGCAGCAAAGGTTTTTATGGCATCATGTAAATGTGGAAATCTGTGCGAATGGCCTGTATTAAACAGGGCCTTGAGCACTCTGGTACATGGCTTCATACATAGAACAGTGATTCACAGACAAGCATACCAGGTGATATCTGTGCTGAACAGTGCACAAAACACATAAGTGCACTTTAGCTACATCTGTGCATTCCAACAGGAGAATATCAGCAGGGTGCAGCAAAGTAACTTTGTCCAGCTCACATTGCTAGTCCAGATAAATAGTGTACTGTAGTGTTTGTGCATGTGTGGTGACCATGACTCTTTGTGCTTGAGTGCTTATTATAAGAGCATGCATATATGAGCCAATGTGATTAATGCCTGCTGTGAAATATGTGGCTTAGATCATGGGTGCAGACTTTTAAGCCACTAGATGCTTATATGGCTATCAGTGTTTGTGTGTGTGTGTTTTCTGTGTGTCTAAGTTTCTGCGCAAGTCTATTTGTCTGAATATTTTTGTTTATCAGTGATAGAGTTGTGTTATATGGTTGGTAACTGAGTTTTTTACCTGAAAATGATGGTGGCTTTCTCAGTCAAGCAACTCTCCAATCCACTCGAGTAATTTAGAATCATGGATATTTTATTTTAATTTAATGTGGTGCAAAGTCATGAATTTTGTGTTTGAGTGTGAATCACATTAAATCTCAGAGGAACAACTTGCCCTATCTGAGCAGTGCAAGCTACATTTCAATGCAGCTTAACTATGAATTCAGTGCATACTCTGTTGCAATTTTGTGCCTCAAATTTGTCATCTTGTATAGCCTAAAGATTTTCATTTTTCAATAACATATCATTTAAATGAATATTTACACAGAGCTACTTACATTTTTATATTCAGTTATAAGGCCAAAGCACAATGCCAAACCCTTATTTACTCTTACATCCCTTGATTGGTGAAATTAATCTTTCAGTTCTGTTATAACACTCCAGACACTTTTTAGTCTACTTTAGTCTGCTCCCTTTCACTTAATCTTTATAGCCCCAAAAAAAAAATTTATTGCTGATCTTATGGCTTCATAGCTAAATACTAGGCTAGCTGCCTCTGGGGCCATTTTAAGTCTAGCCAATTTCCCTTTTTGTGCTCAAATTAACCTATCCCATTTGGGTATAGATTGGCTTTACCTATCCTGTGGTCGATAATTATATATTACCTCTAATGAGAATAACTGAGATCATATCACAGGTAATTTGAGGGGACCCATGGGATAAAGCATTTATGAGCTGCCTCTATCAGTTAGTAGTACAGAGAGCAGTGTTGGAGTACATTTTCTGTTTCCCGTCCATAGATTCAAGTTGTGTTTGAGCATTGTCAGGGATGAACTTGGTGTCATGTGGATGGGGAGGCTATTCCTGAGTACTGGTATCCTCTGTGAGATATTCCTGTCCCTCCAAACTGTTCTAGTCATGTTGCAGAAGAGGTTTAGATCCCTAGACCGAGTATTTATGATGCCATTTGTCTTGCTGATCAGCAGTAAATCCATCAGTAATGGGTCGGAGAATGTCCTGTATGCCAGACACAGGGTCACCTCTTAGCAATCTGTAGGATACAGAGTCTAGTGACAGGGCTCTTAGTTGGTCCACATAGGACCTGTTGTTTAGACCTTGTATCCTTTTAGTAAAGTATCTCTGTGGGCTTTCCAGTTGTATGAATCTGGACAGATATATGCCAAAGGGGGCATTATACTCAATGACTGGCCTAATGAGGGCTGAATAAAGGGAAACAATGACATCCCTACATCTAGACAAAATCCCTTTGTTTATAAGGTGTGCAATATTGAAGGACTTTTTACAGCAATGGACACATATTGTTAAAAATATAACTGTCCACATAAGTTCCCAAATCATAAACAATTGGGTCACCTCTTACAGGCTAACTTTTCCTTTTTTATTCAACGGTTTATTTGTTACACCTTTATTCTAACTACATATCATCATCATTTTAACAAATCTATCCAAACCCTTGACCCATCTGTACATGATATAGGTGTACTCAATACAAGCACATATTTTTCACAGATACATATCATGGCTAAGACTAAATGTAATTTTAATAGAATTCTCCTCTAATTATCACCTTCTACTTACTTCTTCAACACCCTTCATTCCACACCTGTTAATGTCCCATTGTCTATCTTGCTCTTCTTATCTCAAAATGCAGAGCTTTCCTTGATTCAACATTACTGTTTTCATTACTTGTTCTCCCATTTAGAGGCAGTTGGCTGTGTATTTATATCTATCTATCTGTATACATACAGACATTATCCGTATTTTGTGTGTGGGCTGCTTTCTAAGAATATTACATTATCTGCAACTTGTGTCAAATTGTTTATATCTTATGTCAGGTGTATACTTCACTATAATTCAGTATTTTGTGTATACATTAAAAGTGATCTAAAGCATTGGTAAGTGTTCAAAAAATATACTAGAAATAACATTGATTAAAGAAATTTGTCATAAACATGTTAACCTGAACATCTTGAGTTATACTCATTTAATTATAGATAGGTGTAAGGCAAGCTTTGTTTAGCATATAAAGTCCTTTATGATTACGAACTAAGAGTTTTAGATAACATGGAACAACTTTGATTTAGGGCAGTATCTAGGAGTTGGTAGATTACACATACTCTTGACAAATGCAGGACTAGTGCTAGAGCTTAAATGTATTTCCCAGTAACTTGTCATATTGTATAACAAACTGCCATTAGAAATTAGGCACAGTAAATCTTTAGATCAATTTAAAAAAATATTTGATAATTGGTCTGGTCCTTTTGTATACTCAATTAACCCCTTACGCCTAAATGCAGTAATTACAAATTATCAAACTAAGATATGATTGGGAATTTTCTGTAATTCCTTTCAATTCTCTTGCAATGGAAACTTAGCACTTTGGACAACTTCATCATTATAGATTTGAAAAAGTTCTATTCATATATTTTAGTGCCTGTCCATCAACAACCACCCACCATCTTCCATGTTCTAGATCTGTGTCTCATTATAATAGGCAGGGGTGTACTGATGTGAGTCCATCCTGTAGGTGAAGCTTTTTGTTTTGGCCTGCCCTGAACTTCCACCCGTGAGGTCCTTTCTGCAGTGATTTTAGAGTATTTCATGCATATGTGTTGTTACTTATACAGCCCTAATGTAGATAACCAGCCTGCATATCAGCTTACTTAATGTGCCAAACTAGTGTTCCAGGCAAATCTAGGTAATGCAGCCAGGAAGTAGACTCCCCCATCAGTATGTAATGGGCAGGTCAACATTAAGATACTTACCCCAAGCCCATCTCCTCCAGTGACTGGGTGTGCTACTCAAACCTGGGTCCATGGATCATAGTCAGGGGCCCTTCCCTCTTTCCTACAGAATCAGTCTCAGATAATCATAAGCAGAACATTAAAATTAAATGATATACCTTATGTGGCAAGAAAGCAGTGCAAAACTTAAACATTTCTGAAGAAGTCTTTATAATGGTTCAGTCTGTTATAGCCAAGCTCTAAGACCCATTTCCTAGCTTTGGTCAAAGTGACCTTATCCATGATACTTTGTGTCAGCTAACACTGACAACTGTTTTATTTATTTATTTTTAACTGTGAATTCAGAGATGGCTTGACATCAAGGAATGTGCATGTTATCATAATAATTGTTTAGTGATATATTTAAATGTCCCACTAACCCCTCACAGTTTAGTTATATTCTTTGTGTGCGTTTAGATTAGAATCTTTTTAACACTCTTAAGTTAGATGCTACGTTATATGGCCTGACATCAAAAATATATTCTCAAAAGTTTTACAATCCTACATTTAATGAGCATTCAGCTCTATATTAGAAAATATATTAATATCTAGTTATTTTGCAGTGTTTTATAGCAGAAATGCAGATATTCCTACATGTATTTGCATGGTTACTTTGTAGTATTCCAAAATATTATAATTTTTTGAAATGTCTATATGTCTTCTGAGTGTTCAGTATAACATTTTGCTAAAATATTTTATAAAGCAACTAAGAATCAATTCATTCTTGACAATGTTGATCTTGAAATGCACCCAAGTAGTGTGACTTATGTCTGACTTCCATGTAAGTCCACATTGACACTATTTCAGCCATCATGAAGATATCATCTGGTTGGTACGTTGGTGTTGGAAAACATTTTATATACTCTCTTGTGTCTTATATATATATATATATATATATATATATATATATATATATATATATATGTAGGTCTACTTTGAAACATCTAAAATCATAACATCTAATTTCATAACATTGAGACCAGAACATCTAAAACCCATAACATTGAATTTCATAACATCTAACACTACAAATCACAAGAAAATAACATCCCCTCCACATATAATGACACCAAACTACCAAACACACTTTTTACTATGTTTCTGCAGGAGGGGCAAGCCCCCCTGCACCCCCTATGTGGAGGGATCCACCCCCCATAAATTAAATATACCAACTCCAAGATCGCACTACAGTGGGAAAAAGTTAATTTCCTAACCCCACTGTATCAAGCCCCCCTGCAGAAATGTAGTAAAAAGTGTTTGGTAGTTTGATGTCATTATATGTGGAGGGGATGTTATTTTCATGTGATTTGTACTGTTAGATGTTATGAAATTCAATGTTTTGGGTTTAAGATGTTCTAGTCTCAATGTTATGAAATTAGATGTTATGGGTTTTAGATGTCTCAAAGTAGACCCATATATATATATATATATATATATATATATATATATATATATATATACATATATATATATAAAGTAAATGGATTATGTTCTAAGACTATTTTTCAAAAAATAAAGATATTATCTATGTTGTGCATCAACAACCAAATCATGTGAGATGAAAGGAGACTGTATTGTATGTATATTCATTTTGTTATATCATAAATAAGTGGACACATAGTGGCACAGCAGGTAGTGTTGTTGCCTCACAGCAAGAGGTTCTTCAGTTTGATTCTTAGCCTGGGTGTGTTCTGTATGAAGTCTGTATTTACTTCCTGTGTGTGTGTGGATTTTCTTATTGTGCTCTGGTGTCCTTCTATATTCCAAAGACATGCAGTAGGTGGATCGGACACTCTAAATTGGCCATAGGTGTGAGTTTGTGTGTGCATGAATGTGTAGGTGTGCCATGGAAGAACAACTGTGGCAGGGCTAGCCACACTGCAGTGTTCACATTAGCTCTAGATGATTGTCACTGTTGAACTGACACCCAACCTCATATGCAAAAGTGGGTAAAGAGGGTTGTGGTGGATGGATGGATAAATTGGACCCATCAGAAACTTGACTGCACAGACTTGTACTTCTGCTGTGTAATCTGTTGTCACAACAACATATCCTACCAAACATTGTCCATTTAGTTCATAAATTGTCTATATAGTTCATTAAATTTACCATTGGTCAGTTGAATACAGTTTTAAGTTTTATAACGTCTAAAATGTATTTGTTGTTCTTTCAGTCTCATGCCACTGTACAGTTTATAGCTATTCTTACCATTGTAATTGAGTTTGTTGTATGCTCTTTTGTTGACTGACACATTGAATAATCTGTCTTCACAATGTAACATACCCATAAAATCTATGCTTCTTCCTCTTTTTGGTTTGATAGAGACTTGCATAGATTATTTAATAGTGGAATCTCTAACAAAGCAAAGATCACAAGTACATAATACCTTTTCACAGGCAAACTCAAAAGATTACCTTACTACTTTACTACCCGGCAGGTATATTGGCAACCTGTATAAATGGTTATCATACATTTTACAGTTTTAATATGTATTTAAAAACAAATGCATCTTGTAAACCATGGATTTCAAATTTGTGGTTTGAAGGCCACATACAGTCAACAAACCCACCTAGTGTGGCACAGGGAGCCTTTTCATTCATTCATTTGCTTATTACCTGTTTGATCCCTTTTAGGATTATAGAGTTAGCTGCATGTAACACAATGCTGATCATGATAAAACAGGTAATTGAACAATGAATACATGATCAGAGCCTTTCTTCTCAAGTAACAATAGGGCATAGCTAGATAATCCATGTTTCACTGGTGTGGGAGGTAACCACTATAGATATGGTTGATCAGATCTTCTGATCTCAGTGCTTAAATGAGGTATCAGTGGAAGCAGACACTTCTGATCTTCCTGTTACAGATACACCTGTAGGCAGTGGCAACACTACACACTGCCCACCGCAGTGATTAAATATTTTAAATGTGTTTATTTATTCATTATGGTATTCACAGCTGGAGAAGCTGTGAATGATGCTAGTTGGTTAGGACATGGATGTGATCACTAATGTGGGGGAGAAGTTGTTTGTATGTGAAAACAAAATACAGTTAATTGAGCTTACTGAAATAACTATTGATATGTCTTGTTGGGAGTGGGGGAAATATGTTTTTGGGAGCACCAACAGTGAAATATACTACAATAGCCATTCTTTCACTTTCTTTACAAACAAAAGTCAGAGAAGTGCCCATAATTTAGGTTCTTAAGGGAAAGCAAACTGTGTGTGAAAGCAAAGGTTAATGTGATACACTCCTTTTGGAAAATCATTTATATAGATTGCAGGTAATACAGGTGTTTTGGCAATACTTTGAAATACATTAGTGTGGTCACTATGCATTTTCCTTTCTCTGCAATCAGGCATAAAAATGCACACAGAAAGTGGCTATCTTTTTTGAGGGGGAGCAGAATGCATGTGAACATAAAGGAGATTGCATGAATGGTCACTGTCATTTCATTGTGGGAGGCAGTGCAAGTGCTCTGAGCAATACGCTGAATAACATTACTGTGGCTGTTATATTTCTGTTACTTCCTCACAGCTGAAAGTGGTGTACCCTTTCAGAAGGAACACATTCAGCTGGGGCATTATTTGTGTAAAAAGAGCTAAAGCAAGTATTTGTTTCCTTTTAAAGGTATAGTGATGACACTGCCTGTATCTTTGCCTTCAACTTGATATTTTATTATTATAATTTCATATCGTTCTTACTAAAAATCTTTTGAACCATGTTTACATCAAACATTCATCTCCCCTGAAAAGAGGCTACAAGCCTAGTAGGACTAACCCATTCAACAAATGAGGGATAGATAGATAGATAGATAGATAGATAGATAGATAGATAGATAGATAGATCAACAAATGTGAGTTGTTACTTTAGTATTATAATTTCACAGCCTCTGTACTGCAAATGTTTTATACTCTGTTTACAGACCTGCACATTTATATGTTTTCTCAAGGAAGCATATATAGCCCTGCAAATTTATACTTTTTCTTAAGGAAGCATATATGTAATACATTAAATTCTAAATATAGTTTATAAAAAATAAAACATTAACTGAGAAATAATACTGACATACATCACTTTCAGGGATAGTGTTTTTTTGTTTTAGTTCTTATGATACAAAAGTAATTTTTTGCATCCACAAAGCTGAGCATCAGCTGCCTCCAGGAGCTCTCTTCAATCAATGGGTCTACCAAACCTGACCAGTCTCTGCCACACTTTTTCTGACTCATGCTTGGAATGGTGAGATACCTTAAGGCAGTAATACTGTTGAAGAAGATTTTTCATAATGCATCTACTATTCTAGCTCTGAGCAGACTCATCCCATTCAAGGGAAGGATGTGCAGTGAGCATTTCTGGCATATTGTATCACTTCCATTGTAACTCAGCCATAACCTAAGGTAATGACTCTTAAAGATAAATAGTTATATAAAGAGTCTGTTTATATTCTAAAATATAATACGCTTGTTCCTGAAGGGTTAAACAGCAATTGCAATTGGAGGTATTTGATTAATTAAGTTATTAATTATGTTTTGATTATGTGTTAGTTGATTTACATATTGGGCTATTTAATGCTGTGTTTTTTTGGATTTGTTTGTACTCCTAGAAGGCTTTTGGCCGAGGTGCTAGAGAGATAATAAATTAGGTTGTTGATTCTGTAGCTGTGGTTTCTGTATTTTTTATTTTTTCGTGTTGTGCAGAATAACATTACACATCCCTGGCCTCCATCTTAGGAATGCCTAAGTGCACACACTTGTCCCCCTAGTGTAGACACACCCATCATCCCTGCCTGCACCATTAAGCACCAAGCCACTAATCCAACTCATGCCATTTGGGCTATAGTCAGAACTTTATTCCATTTAGGCTACAGTTAATAACCTTAAGTTATTAACATTGTCTTCAGAATATCATGCAGCCTTGAGACTCCATGGTAGAATTTCATGGCAATAGTAGTGGACACTATAAAGTATGATCATAAAACTGTTCCAGTTCCCATTAAACACCGAAAGCTGAGATTTGCAGAACATTTAATATATTTCTGAATGGGGACTTCCATCCTCCACAAGTCAGCTACATATGTAAAATAACTTCAAGATTGCAGCACCTTTCAGTATGGGCAATTCTGTAAGATATTGTAGTGCAGATCTTAGTATATATTCCACTGCTTGCAGTTTTGTAATCAAACTTTTAAATATTGATGACTACATTGCAAACTTTCGCCTGGCTTCCAGCTCTTAGATGGGAATACTAGCTCTCATGTGTTCCAAGTAGTAATTTGAGCATGAGACCCTTGCAGTATACGTTGGCAGATGAAAAATAAACATACAGGAGGGCAAAATTTTTAATTTGTAACTTGTCATTCACATTTGTCATGTAGCTACTACAAATTATTAAAAAACAAATTATTAGAATTTAGCAAATATTACTCACTATTGCATGAAACTCTACTGGCAATCAGGAGGCAGTTTACTGCTGGAAGATTAAGATTATGAGCTGCTAATGTGATTCATCCTGTAGTCCAGGGTTTGACTCCTTGAGTCTGCAAATGTGTACTGTGCCAGTCTCAGCACTTAATCAAACATTGTTTCCGGTTTACCCCTGAAAGGAGATTTATATCTAGTGGACTTACCTAATAAACAAAAAAACTAAATATTCTTTCCTTTAATTATTACTGTCATTTGGGAATCCCATCTAATGACACACAGTTGTTTCTCCATTTAGTTCTTGAAAAGTCCTCGATTGTCTTCACACAGATTTGTTGTTGAAAAATTGCAGACATCACTCTCATTAGTCTCAATTATTTTTTCTTATTAATATAATAATGTAACCTTCTTAGCACCACCTTGACTTTACATTGAAACACACAATTTAAGGGACCTGAACTCATCTATATCTACTTCTGAACCACTGGTGACTGCATGTAAAGTAGTTATTTTGATATCTTCTTTAAGGTTATTGTACTTCCAAGTATCTACATAGGTTCATAGGTGATTACTAGGCTAATGACCCCAGAGACCCTTTTTTAAGCTAGACATGCTTCCAAATTGTATCCAACAAGCTTTGATATCCTAGGGATTTTTTTAAGGGGAATATGTAGGCTTGGGCATGGGTGGTCAAGCATTTACAGGCTTTGACAATCAACTAGAGACATAGATGTCAAATAAGGGGTTAATTTTTGATTCCCCATTCATTGGTCTAAGTTATGCTTGAATTGGGTTAGGGAAGAACTCTGCTTTACATTGATTGGATACCTGTCCCAGAGAAAGGGTAATCTCCGAGACACATACCTGTCCTGCCAACATGTCCTGTTAAAGTTGCAGATGCGGTTTAGGTCCCTAGGTTGGGTAGTTCTAATGCTGTTTGTTTTGCATATGTGCAACAGATCCATCAGTGTGGGATAAGAGGATGCTTTGTAAGCCAGGCATAAATCGTCTCTCAACAGTCGTTATGAGACAAATTAAAGAAGCAGGGCTTTCAGGTAGTCCACGTGTGATGTCTTCTTTATTCCCTGTATTTGGTTTATGAGTAATCTCTGTGGATCCTCCAGTTATTGCCTATGCCTGGTGAGGTACATACTGAAAGGTGTGTTATACTCAATGATTCATCGTCCAGAAAAAACGTAAACTCCTAATACTGCTAAAACCATACTGAAGGAGCAAAAAACCACTGTAAAATCCAGTATAAATCCAATGCTCTTTATTGTAGGTAAGCGCTTTTGCAACCAGCCCTGGGTGCTTCCTCGGACAAAAGATTACAAACAAATTTCATCCCAAACTTTAAAAGCCTTGAATCCTGTGTCACATGACTATGACCAATTAATTCATTAAATGAGTTAAAAAAACAAGTACATTCAAACTGTAAATACACTCAAAAGCACAAAATTTCATTCAAGGCAATATGTTCTTTGTATGTTTCTTTTACATTATATTATATGCTGTTTTTTTATATATTGCCTTGAATGAAATTTTGTATTTTTTGAGTGTATCTGCAGTTTGAATGTACTTGTTCTTTTAACTCATTTAGTTAATCAATTGGTTGTGAAAGCGCTCACCTACAGTAAAGAGCATTGGATTTATACTGGATTTTACAGTGGTTTTTTTGCTCCTTCAGTGTGGTTTTAGCAGTATTAGGACTTTATGTTTTTTTTCTGGACATTTGCCTTGGTGTGTTTACTCCTATACTTCATAACTGGGCTTCTCCTTCTTTTTTACTATGTATTCAATGATTGATCAGATGAGGGCTGAGAACAGTGGAACAATGACATACTTGGACCTAGATGTCATACCCTTGTTTATCAGTTGTGCAACATAGAATAATGTCCTTGATATTATAGACACTTAGGGGTGTACTACCAATGTGGTAGTTTCCAAGGGTAGCTATCTTCGCAAAGGACACTATTATGCATTTCTTGGCATTACATTTTAGACTGTAGCCCAGGCACCAGTTATTATTCTGTATCAGACCTTCTTGGGGAGGGGGGGTATCAGTGCCTTTGGGGGATTCTATGACTACTCTTAGTTTGCAATTGTTTACAAGTGTGGCCATCCAGAATCCCTCCATGTTGGCCTTGACTTCAGAGAAGTAGATGCCAAAAAGGGGAGCCCCCCCCCCAACACTGAGCCTTGAGGATCTCCACTACTGACTGGCCTCTTTGTGGAGGCAGACTCCTTTATCCTAACTTCTTGAGTCCTATCTTTGAGCCAGCTAATAATCTTTTGGGTGACACAGCAATTTATACCTAATTTAGAGTTAGTCTACCAGCGGGATGTTGTGTTAAATGCTTTTGCCAGGTCAGGATAGGCAGTATGCCTTGTTTTTCCCTAGTTCATTGCCTAGTGTTCTCAAATTATTCTAAGACAAAATACTTGCCATTATGGACACCCTAGCAGACGTTCAAGCCACCCAAACACTGAGAACACTGCTGCCTGTGTGGAATTGTTCATGGAAATCCTGTACAATCATGTTAATCACTACATAGAGACAGCTGTACCTACCAGGAATGAACACAAGACAAACTCAAAAACCAAGCAGCCTTGATGGAATCCCAGGATCATGTGTGTGTGTGTGTGTGTGTGTGTGTGTGTGTGTGTGTGTGTGTGTGTGTGTGTGTGTGTGAGAGAGAGATTTGACAATCTGTTTGGTATAATAAGCCCTTGTATGTGAGGGCCTTGCCTTCAGTGACATTGTGTAATTTCACCTCTCATATGCCTCCAGTGACATTGTGTGAGTTCACCTCTCACATACTGTATTAGTTTAAAATTTAGAACATGGTAAACATGAGGCAATTTCTACATTGCCCTTGACAACCATATTGCCAAAACTGGCTGCAGAGATGGTAGAAAAGTGCATAGCCATAATTACGGATCCCTATTATATCTACAAGGGATGGTACAAGAGGGGTTTACAGGTGCTTACTTTAAGTAAGAATCAAGACTATCTAAGACTAAACTTGTGGAACAGTACTCCACAATGTGCAAACTACGCAGTCTTTGTGCAATTAAGTACTCCAGAAATTTCAGAGGTAGTTTTATAGGTAAAGTTTTAATTTCTAAATGCTTGTATCAGTGCAGGGCACTGCTAACCACTGTTGCATGATGGCAAGTATCACACAAAGTGATACCTTTGCACAGGCTCAGAAAACCAGTAAGCATCATCCTGTTTGTAGTCTACAAAGTGTCTCAAATATTTCTTAGCGTAATCAGTTGGACATCAATAATTATAATTAAAAAATAGATTCTAAACATCATTACCAATATGCATACTCATTACATTGCTCTAACATACACAGCTATTGTTCTGCCTCGAATTCTTCAGTTAATTTGTACTTATCATTCTACCATGCTGGCATCATCCAACATTAAATGTATCAAGTGAAAAGAGGTCTGGAAATGTTGGCCATGTTTCTTAAGAAACGTCTCTCCTTACCAAAATGCATTGTTTAAAAATTCTTAAGCTCCTAGGGACCATTTGCTTTTGTAAATAATCAGAGCATTCCCCAGAAATGTATTTCATTTTTTCCTATTGTTTGAAAAGAACTGCAATTTTGAATAGTGCCATTATTTGTAGCTAAAGGATTCATAACCAGTGCTCTGAGCTTAGTATGTTGAACAGATACCACTTACCCTCCCATAGATTTATAAAAAATATCTGAATTATACTCACCAGCAAGGCTCAACTACTAAAACCACAACATTTTAGCCTGACTAGTTCAAAGGTATGAGCCTACCTAACAAAACAAATGGATCCATGGACTGCTAAGAAATATTAAAAAGTGATGCATATAAGGAGTTTGTAGGAACACAGTAAAGCATGACTGACTTTATCGCTTGAGTGAGTTTTTGAAATCAGGGTCTTTAGCATTAGGCTCCATGAGCTGGTGAAACTGACTTTTACACATATAAAAACAAACAGGAATATATATGTGCATCGAGGGAAAATGCATACCTCTCAACTGCACAGATTTGTGCCTCTTATGTTTGGCCCATTTTTCATAAAATCATGGTTTTCTGACCAATTGCTGGCAAGTCATTAAAGACTGAAGACAGAAAATAATGACATACATTTGAGTTTCAGACTTCATACCCTTCAGAAATTTCATGCTAAAGCAAAATCTTTTCTATCAACTTTCTAAGTTTGTAAGAGAAACATTTGACAAGTGTCCCTATTTTGGGCCTTTGCCCCCCTCTCCAAACACATTATTTTGGGCTTTGTCCAGATTACTTGCTCTAAGAAGTTGACAAGTATTGGAAAATGTCAGTTACTAAGGCTAGGGTTACTAAAAGTTCAGAAATGTGTCCTTTTGTTACCAAACATTCAGTAAATCTGTTTGATCTTAAAGATTTTATAAAGAAGTAATGGTGTATTTAAATAATGCCAGAAATGGAAACCTTTACTGCAGGTAATTAATCTTTTACTGTTTTCAGCTGAAACAAATATTGACATTATTTTATCACAGCATAATACATTTTTAGCTTTTTATTGGTTAATTAGTTAATTTGTTTAAATCAGTTTGCTCATTTGCCACTGTTATATTAAAAAATATATATATATATATATATATATATATATATATATATATATACACTTTATGCATCGCCGCTTAGCTAGGGTTAAACTATTCCCAGTGCCATAAAGTCTGCTCTTCAAATTTTCCCTTAGAACTAGCCATTTTTTTAGTTTTAGCACTAAAATCTGTTTTTTTTTGAGCTCAGCACTTGTTCAGAACTCGTTGTAAGCACTAAATAAGCTACAAATTGTTACAGCACTCAACTTTCCTCACTTGTCTAGAGGAAAACAGTTTTTAGTACTTAATAAATAAGCACCTATCCAGGCATGTCTAAGGGTCAGCTCCCGATGTTTTCTCCTGTCTATCTGATGAATCTAGGGATATTGGGGCAATGCAACAATTGCCTCATGTACACAGACAACCCACTCCTCCTACCACCTAGCACTACAACCTGGGAGAGATTCACTTATATAGAAAAATTGGAAGCAAAGCTCTCTTCACCCAAGACTGGACTAGACAGACAAGAGGAGAAGTTAAACACTTGCACCAGACCACACTCATCACATAGTATCTCAAAACCTACACCACCAAAACACACACATAGAAACACGAAACACACACCTACATTTGCGGAGGCTCTCAATAAAAATCTGCTCAAGCAATAGAGACCTCCAAAGCAGAAACTCAAGCAACCTCCACCTCCCAACACAACAAATGACACATAGCCCACAAATTCAGTGTGCCACTAAACTACAGCCCATAAGGTATAACAACGTACCCAATACTCTAGGCATAGGTGACTCTATAGTCAGGCACACTGATGTTCCACTCACCAGGCTAAACAAGGAGAAAGTTACTGTCAGCTGCCTGTCGGGTGCCAGGATCCACCACATAACGCATGCACTCAGGTCACTCCACAACAAGTACAAATATGACTGTCATTGTCCATGTTGGTGTGAATGACCTGAGATGTACCTCCCTGGATTACAAGAAAAGAGACATGGAGTAGCTCTCCAATCTTGTAGCCCAGGCAGGTATGACCCTAGCCCTGAGTAGCATCCTGCCATCACCCAGAATGATACCACAGTACAAGGACAAAATGATTGACTTCAACAATTGGCTAAGCTTCTGGTGTCATTCTAAGGGGATCCAGTATCTGTCTGCCTGGGATGACATGATCAACAGACCACAATGCTTTGCCAGAGATGACCTGCACCTGTCGCCCTTGGGATTCTGGATACTGGCTAAGGCTCTTGCCACCCCTACAGTGCCTTTTTTAGGTAAGGTTCAAATGACAAATTCACCACCTTAACAAGTACAAGCAAGCAAAATCTGAGAGTAATGCTACTCAATGCTAGAAGTCTAAACCTCAAAATGCATTCACTCGAGGCACTCCTTAAAATGGAGAACATTGACATCTGTGCAGTGACAGAGACCTGGTTCAAGGCTCCAGAGGGCACCCCAGCATTACCAGGCTATAATTCATACCACAACTTTCGCCCACCTAACCTGGACTGAAACACTAAAGGTGGAGGCATGTCCATATTCATTAAGGATATCCACCCCTCCAGGCTAGTTGCTCAGCATAATGCATCCGAGATTATCCAAGTGCAACTAACTCTGGGCAAGACCACAATCCAAATTGTAACTTGCTACAGATCACCCACCATGCCCCAGGATTCCCACTCCTCATTTCTTGATACACTGGAAAATATTAGGGTACAACCCAACACCCTAATAATGGGTGATTTGAACTACCCCACCATTAACTGGGAAAACTACTCATGTACCAACTCTTCTGCTCAACGTTTTCTGGAATTCATAAATTCCAATGCCTTGGATCAACTTATCCACACCCCCACCAGGGGCAGCAGTATCCTAGACCTGGTCATTACCAATATGGGTGACTGGTGTTCCATATCAGAGGTCAATTCCTCGTTGGTCAGATCCGACCACAAGCTAATCACCCTAGACATCCACATCCCACCTCCACCCCATTACAGACACCACCGTAAAAAATTTCTCCAAAGTCAACTTCATGCTTCTTAAAACAAAAGTGGCAAACTTCATGACACCCATGCAGATGGACAATAGAGGTACGACTGCTGAATCCTACACAAATGCACTTTATAAGCACTTACACAAGTGCATGGATTGTGCTATCCCTAACAGAACCAAGATGCTATCCTCCAAAAAAGGAAGCCAGTCTGGTGGTCCCCTGCCATAAACAAACTCTACAACAGAAGAAAGAAACTGTTGCAAAAAAGAGTAAAATTCCATGATTGGAGGAACTCCCTGGTCAGCCTCAGTAAGAAGCTGAGATCTCTCATAAAATCCTCCAAAACTAGTTACGAAAACAAAATCGCCACTGATTCTAAAGACAACCACAAAGCATTCTATAGCTATGTCAAGAATCTCAATGGCAACACTCAGATCTGCTCTGAGTTACAGCACAATGGCACTAAATATACAGAACCAACTGATATTGCCAACATTCTGGCAGATAGGTTCAGTGCTAACTTTACCCCCTCTCACCCCCCAAAGGGTCCATCTCTATACCGGAAGAATGCAAAGCTCCTGTAATCACAGCTGCACAGGTAAAAACCACACTCTCCAAAGCCAAGAAGACAGCATCCATGGGACCAGACAACATCCCAGACTGCATTCTACACGAACTGCAGAATGAACTGGCACCCCACCTAAGTACCATGTTCAGTCATAGCCTCACCTCAGGCTTTGTGCCCACTGAATGGCGCACAGTGACGGTTATCCCACTCCACAAAAAAGGGCAGCCAACACGGACCCTGGGAACTACTGCCCCATTACCCTAACGAGCCCGGTCTGCAAGGCCATGGAATATATCATCATGGATCTTATACACAAAGACATTGGTAATCTCCAAACTGTGGACCCCACCCAGTTCAGGTTTGTAAAAGGCAGATCATGTCTCCTAAACCTGATAGACTTCTTTGAAGCAGTCACCAAAGCCGTAGACGAGGGTAAGGTGGTTCACATAGCCCATCTAGATCTCACCAAGGCTTTGACACCATCCCCAACTCTGGAATTATAGATAAACTCACTAAACTAGGTATAAATCCCTATGTCACAAGATGGGTTGCCAACTGGCTCACTGACAGAACCCACAATGTGAAGTAGCAGACTCCAAATCCGACTTCAGACAAGTGGTGTACCTCAGGGTTCAGTCCTGTGTCCTCTCCTGTTTGGTATCTACTTTTCTGAAGTACAGGCTAATACAGAAGGTCTTTGGCTAATGAAGTTCACAGATGACTGCAAACTAGGAGCCATAATCAAAACTCCTAACGATGTGGACATCCTACAAAAGGGCCTCATGGAGACAGATGCCTTGTGTCAAAGCCATGGCCTCAAGCTCAATACCAAAAAGTGCATTGTCATCCCCTTTGGTAAAAACTCTGTACCCATGAGCTACCACATAGGTGGTAGTCTACTAACACCAAAAGTGTGATGAGACCTTGGGACACAGGTGGACAGTAGTCTCTCCTTTGATAATCACATTGCCACAGTAGTCAGGAAATCCTTCTACATGGCACACCTCATCACAAAAGGTTTCTCATCCAGGAAAAAAAGAGGCCATTGTTCCCCTCTACTCATCACTCATTAGACCCATTATAGAGTACAATGCCCCTTTTGGTATGTACCTCACAAGACATCTACAACGACTGGAAAGGCTGCAGAAATACCTCACAAAGAGGATTACTGGCCTCAAACAGATGCCCTACGCCGACCGTCTCAAAAAACTCCAGCTTTACTCTGACGCATGTCGCCTACTCAGAGGCAGCCTCTGCCTAACATACAAAGCTATGTCAAACCCAGAGCTGTTGGACATGCTCCACTTAAAGAAATCCCAATCCCTCCGAGCTACACGCTCTAGGGACCTAAACCTCATCACCACAATAAACAGAACATGCTGGAAGGATAGATTCCTGTCCCAGAGACTTCCCATACTCTGGAAAAAAATATCTATCTATATCAAACAAAGCTCCCCATTAGCACTCTTCAAGAAAAATCTTGATGATTGGATGGGAAATAGGAAATTCACCCCGGGGATCACCTCTGTGGCTCTGCACGACAGGGGCACAGGAAAATAATTTTCTTGGGTGGCGAAAGCCAGGGTACCTTTTTGGCTAGGCTTATATAGGCCCTAGGGCCAATAGCCTAGTACCTACCTATGAACCTTCTGACTTATGTGAAAGGTACTCATTCATGTGGAAATTATAAACTTTATAAGCATCTTAAATAGATATATCTGCAAATCTGATCACTGGAACTGTGTTTAAATTAGCATAGCATATGAACTAAACACTGAATTTTTGTTATGCTTGCCAGGATGTGTGATTGTGGTTATATACACATGAGCAGAAATACTAGAAGGTTTAAGAGCAACATAAGGGAACATTTATGTGGTAAAAAGGGATAACCTACTGGTGAACAAAGATTGAACTCTCAAGCTTCAACTCATCGAAGATAGGAGTTCCCCTATATGAATCATGCTGGAACTTCGCTTTTTTTTTTTTTTTTTTTTTTTTTTGAGTTGGTGCAACTGTGGAGTTGGTATATAAAAGTTCGAGGGGGGGTCGGCAGGATTTTTTTGGCAAATGCCATTTAGGATTCCGATCTTTAGCGCTTTCTTTTTTGTACACTCATAGTGGAAGCGGTAAAAAGAAAATGCACTTCATTTATTAGACACAGGCAAACACAGTCAAATTATTCTTTTACATTTTTAGTCATTTTAAAATTGAGATTAAGTAAATGGTAGGGACCTTTGCAGTAAGATGATGTTCAGTGAAACAAAATGGCAAACTTTACTGAATGTGCATGTTTTCCCAGGACTAACAAAAAGATTTGTATTTTTTACTTAAGACTAAGCCTGCATATTTAATTATTAAGCAAAAACAATGGATGCATTTAACTATTATGTCAGGTAATGTAAAGTAATATTTTGTTATATTTTCAATGGCTGTACTAACTTTGTTGGATTATTTTGACAAAACAGCAAAGGATTTTGTAGTATAATGCATGCGCTGACTTTCCATTTACTAAATTTGTTTCTGTTTTATTTTATCCATCCTTTATTCTTGATAATTTTCTTTTGTAGTCTGTTTTTCATGCAAATGAGTTATTTGAACTGAGATTTTGGTACAGCAGTTTGGCGCATAGTAGTATCCACTAAAAAAGGATTGTCATAAAGCTGCTACTTTGCAACCATCATATTTTAGAGGCTCTATTCCTTTCTTTATCTTATATGCTCTTTTATTGGTGTTTTGTTTGAACTTTTCTCCATTCTTACTCCCTGTTTCCTTTGTGCTTCAAAGATTCATATCAATGTGTTCACTTTGAAATGTTTCTCCCCCTTATTTATTCCTTAGGACCACCACTCTTCCTGATTGCTATACTACAGTAGGACTTTTAGTTTTAAGAATGAGATTATGCGGTCAGCTCATACACTGGCATGAACCAAGATGTAGGCATCAACTAAATCATAAAGCAGAAGCCATGCATTAGGAAAAGTACAATGCCCCTTAGGATGTGACAGCTTAAACCAGTAAAAATGCCTTCCAAGCACACATTCTTTAAATAATCCGTCTTACTCCAGAGAGCCGGTTATGCTACCTTCCTCTGCAAAGCAAAAAAAAAAAGTCAAACTTTTGCACATATGAAGTAGTGTACATTTCCATCACGATAATAATTCTGAGTGTTTTTCCTAGTATTTAACAATAAAATGTTAAAAGAAGTATGTTCAGCATTTATGGCAGCAAACAGTAATATAATAATACAAACAGTATGTTCTGTGGACAAGGAAAAAATCATATTTTTTGGCCCCTTACATGAAGGTAAAAACTTTCTTCCTGAAATTCAGTTAAACTGAACTTCCAAAGATCAGGTTTGCAAAAACAGAGTATACTATTATATTTTACCTCACAGAATTACAGACCAAGAAAAATGCAAATAAAACTTAGTCTTACACTATATTATTTGTAAAGTATAGTGAAATAAAACTGGCAGAAAAGAAGGGAGGTATAATGATGGATAAGTAAATGGCGCTATTAGATGTTCAGGCTCATGGGCAGTGAGGCATTTTCCTGGGGTGCATTTGACTGGGGACACATAATTGAAGTGAAATTCAGATGCAGAGACATATGGCTGTCCTAAATTCCCTGCATGAATTCCTAAAGTGAGAGCATATGAACAGAGAAGCATGCAGCACCATGCCCACCCACAGCTTCAGTAACCATGTGCAAATGGGGGGGTAATGCACATGACCCCCCTTGCACCTAGATACAATGGTTACCATAGCAGGCATCAGCAGCAGGATACCCAGTGGGCATATCAGTAGCAGTGAAAATGCAGTGTTTGTTTGTGTCTTTCGGCTTTTCCCGGTTAGGGGTTGCCACAGCGGAACTCCAGTCCACTAATAATTGGTAGTGGATTTTTACGTACCAGGTAACCAGCCCTGACGCACACCTTCAACGAAGGCACGCCCCATTCACGTATGCCTCCACACAGAAGACGCCCTAGCTGAGAATCGAACGGGACAACATCTTATTATGAGGCGACAACGCTACTGCAGCACCACCACCGCGTGTGTGTGTGTGTGTGTGTGTGTGTGTGTGTGTGTGTGTGTGTGTGTGTGTGTGGAGCATTACCCCCTTTACAATGTCTAGAGAACGTCATCTGAAATACATACCGAGGTGTAAGTGTAGCTACAGCAGTAAGCAGAATTTCTCCCATGCTGTAGCACACTTGTACATGTTATAGTTACATAACCGTGTAATGTACACTACGTGCAGTCTCATTACTTCCCCTAACTACACGCACTTGGTTATTGAAGCAGTGGCCACAGCACTGCATGCTTCTCTATGCCCACAGTGAATCTGCAACAGCCGTATGTCTCTGCAGCTGAATTTCACTTCAGCCATGCATCCCCAGCCAAATATACCAGAGAGAAATGTCTCGTTGCCTAGGAGCCTGAGTGTTGGGTTCTCATGTTGTTTAAATGGATTATAGGATGCGTTTACAATGGTACCGTAATATGGACGTTTTCTATATTTTATAACATCTCAAATGGCAGTAGTGCCACTCTCATGGATGAAACAGCTTAAAGTTAAGTCCAAGGCCTTCTGTACAGACCTGCTACAAAGTAGCTTTATCTTCCTGGAAAACAAATGCCCAAAATGGGAATATGTTGTCCAACTGGAGCAAAGATACACTTTTCCCCTATAATCCACCTATTACATATTAACTGACTTTCACACTTCTACAATTTCCAGCACCTACATTCTTGCATTTTAGAGGCTACAACCACCTCAAGAGAACTGTTCAAAGCATCCCCTATGACTGCATGAAAATGTGTTCCTCATCCCTCCATTGTTGTTCCTCTTTCTGCAGATTATATTATCTGTTTTTTCTTCCCATTGTTTCTTCATACTGAAGTTACCTTCTTAGTCTCCACTGAATTCCCTGAATTATTTACATGTTTAATGATATCTTCCTTCCACAAGGATATTCATTTTGTATTTACTTAACCTGTGTCTGTGTGTTTTTTGATGCAGACACGTCAGCGTTTTATACTTCTTTCTTCCTTCTACCAGACTGTTTCTGCCTTCATACCTTATTACAAAGGCTGAGGTCTTGAGTGAATTTCACACAGCGTTCTCTATCTCCCGCTGTCTGTACAGTAGAATAGCACTGTACCAAAGTAGGTGGAATTAACATCTCCCACCCCTTATTTCTGCTTTTTCAAACTTCATAGACACTGTTAATTAACAAAGATTTGTTAGAATCCTTACTCAGATTATTTGTTATTGACTAAAGTTCACAAGTTTCAATCTCTCAACTGATAATGTTGCTTTCAACAATAACTGAAGTTAAATATATGCTGAGCATGGATGCATTATGACAACAACATGGAAGCTGAAAATCTGTATAAATTTTCAATTTGTTTTATTTTAAAGTGACAAAAAATGAATACAAAAATAGCATCTTACCATTTATAAGAATCCATGCCAGAGATTTTCAAACTAGAGCACCTGCTGAGTTCAATCAAATGTCAATAAACATAAAACAATCTAACATAAAATATTATTTGTGAAATAAGCTAAGCAAACTGTATCTTCAAAGGTTGAATGTGTTTTCTTATGGGAACAAATCTGTAAAAGGTAGATAAAAAGCTACCATTTACTCACAGGCATGTCCGTGTCTCTATCACACAAATCAGCATCTTGTAAGGGACCTCACATCACAGTGTCAGCCTCCTTGGGAAATGGTGTTAATTTGAAAATGAGAGCTTTTCATTTTGTTTCAAGAAAGAGGTGGGGGGTATACATTTAAAGTGTGGAGAGATGAAACGCAAAGGAACACTTCATTTAGAATTGATTTAAGGCACTTTATTAAACACCATTGTATGCTCACTCTAAAGACAGATTAAAATCTGAAACTCTCCTGGGTGCTACATTCTCAGAAAGCCCAATTAAAAGCTAATTTGCTTGAGGTACTGGTTGTGGGGGGATGGTTTTGTGGGATCAATAACTTTCATTTGCCCATGCACTATAAGAATGCAGCAGAGAAACAAAGAGAGAGAGAGGAAAAATGTAAGGCCATCACAGTTCATTGTTATAGAAAATCTATTTATTTTATTCATTTTATTCTGAAAGAATTCATAATACGCAGTTTAACTGAATACCTTCTATAAAAGCCATTTCCTCTGCCAATCAGGCAACATATTTAAAACAAATGGTTACCTCATCTGTGTGCCTCTTAGCTTCTTTGTCTACGTCTCTCTAAACTTTAGCACTTGAGAGATACCAAGAATGTTCCAGCACCTTCCACACCCAGCAAAAGGCAGATTTGTTTTTAAGGAGGGTTACAAGCTTCAAGAAATTTGCTAATTCAGCATTCATAGATGGTAATGGGAAAGGATTGCCCTCTGATTCTCACTCACGCTGTCCTGCAGGACTACAGATAAATAGTTGTTTCTCCTTTGTCACTAGAAAGAGAGAGAGAGAGAGAGAGAGAGAGATACAATGGAACCAAGAAGCACCTGGCCAATACTAGAAGCCTGAAGCAGGAGGGGAATGAAACATTTGATGGAAAGCTTTCTGTGTTTAAGACCTCCATTCCTGTTTTATATTTATTCTAAATTCTGCTATGTTTGAAATGCATGGTTTAATCAGGCCTGCTCACATCTCTCAACTGTACAGATTTTTGCCTTATATTTGGGGTCCATTTCTCATAAAATTGTGGTTTTCTAGCAAATCATTGTTGATTGAAGCCAGAAAATAATGACATACACTTGAGTTTCAGAGTTCATACCCTTTAGAAAATTCATGCTAATAAAAAAAACTGTTGTTCTATCAATTTTCTAAGTTTGTAAGAGCAATATCTAAAAACTGTCTCTATTTTTGGTATTTTTACCTCCCCCCGTTATTGATGGCTTTGTGCAGATTTCATGCCCTAAGACTTCGAGAGGTTTGGGCCTGTTGCTTAATGGCACACAGCAGTATGTAGTATGTGATATATATACTGCACCCGATTCTGAGTTCTTCAATATTACCATAAAGTGTGTGCAGCTTGCACATTTCTTTAATTATGAAATACACAGTTAAAGATACATCTACAGTGCAAAGTATGTTTTGCCAAAACCTCAGTACATCAAGTGAGTAAAAAGCCAAGGAAATGGATAAAAAAAAATCTTAGAGGCCACAGCAAGAAAATGGTAGCAGGAAGTAAATGCAACACCATCAAATGGTTAGCCACACTTGGCTTTCTCCTTCGACTCCATCACTTAGTAGCTTTGATTACTGTATTCACAGTGGTCATAATGGAAGATTTTATCCTTTACCAATAAAACAAAGTTATAAAAGAGCTTGATTCAGCAGAAGTACAATCAGACCTAAACAAATAGTCTAATAACATTCTAAAAGGGGACAAGGGATCTAAGATGATGACTTGCATTCTTTACAAAACAGCCTAACATTAGGCATACTCATTCTGGCTAGTCCATATTTGGCTGTTCTAGAAGCTTACAATGGAGAAACAGTGACAAAAGCAATTGGCCAAATTGTACAACTATCAACCCAAGGAGACGAATCATAGAAAAGACAAATACTGAGTCTTGTGACCATTTCCACCTTGTCAGTACCCACTCTCAGGACGAACCTCTTCTCTTGAGGAGGACCAGGCCAGTCAAGCCCAGGGGGAGTTTGTGAGTATCCATCCAATTATCTAGTTCCTGTCTGAAGGATGGTCATGTATTGCACTTCTTTATATGCTATGGTAGTCTATTCCTGTGGTGGGGAAGGCAGTGTGTCATTAACCTCTCTCTCCATTTTGTTGTATTTATCTGCTGGTGAAGATTTAGATCTATTGTTCTGGTATTAGTAGGACTCTTTAGTTTGTGAATAAGAAAATGATCCAGGACCACTGGGTCACTAATGGCTCAAAAGCAAGTCATAGATCTCTCTTTATGAGTTCGTAACAGAGCTGACAGCCTTTTTTGGTAGTTTGCTCAAAACAATAAATTCAAGCTACTTGTCGATGTTTCAGAGGCAATGGGATTTCCACTCACAATTTTAAATGTTTGCACCTTTACCCTCAACCTTATGAATGACATTAATGTAGGTTTCAAACATTTGATAGTAAAACATTGAAATTAAGTCCATTAACACCTTTCATCCATTTAGTAAAAAGTCTTCTTCAGAACTAACAATAGGATCATAGGTTCAGAGGTTGGCATAATGGTTAAGGTGTTTGCCTTATAAACCAAAGGTGCAGGGTTTGATTCTCAAATGGGGTAATTGGCTAGGCTTAAAATGGCCCACAAAGGCAGTTAGCCTAGTACTAATCTATGAACCTATAAGAACTGACAATATGCAATAATCATCATCAACAACCCCCCATTTTCAATTTTTCTACATGGGATCAGTGAGAGTTAACACAATACCCCATCTCTCTTGATTCAGTGACACACTGCTGCCTTCTGTGACGCTTGTACCTGATTGTCGCAGATCTTTTCTCAAACATTCCATCCACCTCATTGCTGGATGTCCTCATTTCTTATTACCTTCATCCTGTCTGTCCCAAATCTTCTTCACTAGATTGTCTTCAGAGGAAGTTACTAGGCTATTGACTGTGATACCCTTATAAGCCTAGCCAAGAGTTTAGCCCATGTTTAGACAAGTCAGAACCCAAAGCTCCTGTCCAGCAGGGACACAGGTGGAATCCCAGAGGTGTGTTTTCTGTTTCTCATCCAGTTATCCAGGTTGCGCTTAAAAAGGGATAATGAGGTACTCTTCTTGACGTGGAGCGGAAATCTATGTAACACAGATAGGGGAGTTTCTGGGACATAAATCTGTCCCACCAACAAGTCCTGTTGATGTCACAGAAAAGGTTGAGGTTGTGTGTGTGGGTTACTTGAGTGAAGCTTCACTTGCGGATATGCAGAAGTTCCATCAAGGCTAGGTCTGAGATTGCTTTGTATGCCAGACAGAGGTCACCTCTGAGGAGTTCGTATGAAACAGAGTACAGGGACAGGACTTTTAGCCTATCTGTGTAGGGTAGATGTTTGAGGCCCTAGATTGTCCTGCGAGGAACCACCGTGGTCTCTCCAGCTGCTGCATCTGCTTTATGAGGTACATGCCGAAGGGGATGTTGTACTCAATAATTGACCTTATAAGGGAAATATACAGGGATATTATGACCTCCTTGTCCCTGGCTGAGATACCCTTACTTAAGAGGTGGGCCATGTAGAAAGCTTTCTGTACAATGGAAGCAACATGGTGGTCAAAAGTCAGGTTACTATGAATCTAGGTGCCTAAATCCCTCACAACTGACTGTGTACTTAGGACATTGTTATTAATGTGATAATTTTTGGGGATGTCACTCTCCGCAAAGGGGATGATGATGCATTTTTTGTATTCAGCTTGAGGCCATGTTTCTGCCACCAGTCATTTGTTTGGGTGAGACCTTCTTGGAGGATGTCCATGTCACTAGGGGAATTGATGACAATAGCCAGCTTGCAGTCATCTGCAAATGTGGTCAGTCATAGCCCACTGGTTTTGGCCTGCACCTCAGAAAAGTATGTCCCAAATAATAGAGGCCCCAAGACCGAACCCTGGGTACACCACTTGATACAGGTCTACTGCTTTCAGTGGCTTCCCCAAGTTTGACTAATTGGGTTCTATCAGTGAGCCATTTAGCTACCCATCTGGTAACATACAGATTGATGCCTAGTTGAGAGAGTTTATCTATTATGCTCGAGTGGGGAATAGTGTCGAAAGCTTTGGCCAGGTCAAGGTAGGCAGTGTGCACTGTCTTCCCCTCATCCATGGCTTTGGTTTCAGTCTCAAAAAAATCAACCAAATTTAACAGGTATGACCTCCCCTTGATGAAGCCAAACTGTGTGTTATCGAGTGTTTGGAGGTTGCCAATGTCCTTGTTAATGAAGTTCATGATAATCCATTCCATGGCCTTGCAGATCAGGCTAGTTAGGCTGATTGGTCTATAATTTCCTGGCTCAGTGGATGCTCCACCTTTCAGTAAAGGGATGACAGTGGCTGTCCTCCACTCAGCTGGGAAAAAGCCAGTACTCAGGCTTTGGTTGAATAGCGTGCCTAATGGTAATGCAAGTTCCTGCCTGAGTATATGTACGATGCAGCCTAGGATGTTATCGGGTCCCATGGAGGCTGTATTTTTTGCCTTTGAGAAAGCAGTGATGACCTCATCCCTAGATATAAGGGGAAGGGGGAAGGTACTGGGAGTGTCCTGATTTACTGATGGGGGGGGGACAGAAGGGTGACATTTTCTCTGAATCTGTCAGCCAGCAAATTTGCTATATCTACGGCATTTGTATATGTGGTGTCCTTGTCCACCAGTTCTGAACAAATCTGCATCCTATCTTTGAGATTACAGACATATGTGAAGAATGCCTTATGACTGTGTCTAGTAGATGTAGCCAATTTGGACTTGTTTGCTTTGGAAAACTTCACTAGTGTTCTTATTTGCTTGTTTAGGCTAAGGAGAAATTGCTTCCACTTGGACACCTGCTCCTTCTTGGTCCTGGACAGCAATATTTTTCTATTGTTATAGAGTTT
The DNA here is from genome assembly GCF_019279795.1 of Protopterus annectens. Classification (NCBI taxonomy): domain Eukaryota; kingdom Metazoa; phylum Chordata; order Ceratodontiformes; family Protopteridae; genus Protopterus; species Protopterus annectens. The sequence continues at coordinate 497,640,119 of NC_056747.1, read as the reverse complement.
ATTTATTGCAGATATCCACCAGATAGGTTTACTGTTCCTTGCAGAGGTATTCCTGATTCCATGCATTTCTATAAATGTTCGTATAGTAATTTGGTATAGCTTTGGATACTGGTGCCAGTTCCTAGAGAGGGAGAGGGGACTGTGAAGCTGTTTATACCATCCCTCAGTAGGCTGTAATCAGCCTTGGAGAAGTTTTTTTGTTTGACCCTAGCTAGAGGGGTTTGGGGAAGATGGTGACTTTGAACAGGACCGCTTTATGGTCAGATCTTACAAGGGAGGATGATACTGCAGGGATGCTGCAGTGGCTACTCATATTGGTTAATACCAAGTCCAAGATATTATCACCTCTTGTGGGGGTATCGACTAGCTGTTCCAAATCATTTGCATTGACAAAATTGAGGAATCTCTGGGCATTTGTGTTCTGACATAAGTAGTTCTTCCAGTGTATGTTTGGGTAGTTAAAGTCACCCAGGATCAGGGTAAAGGGTTGAATCTTGATAGGCTGGAAGAGGTCTAGATAGGCAGTTTGGGCATCTTTGGTCAGATTTGGGTCTGGTAGCTAGCTATGATTTGTATAGGGGTCTTGTCAATGGTTAACTGCACCTGGAGTGTTTCTAGTGCGTCATACTGTTTGACCAGCCTGGAGGTGTGTATGTCTTTAATATATATTGAAACTCCACCTTCTTTGGCTTTACTACCCACAGTTTGGGGTCTGACTGTATGATAGGATGAGTAACCAGGTTTCTGTGAATGCGCAGATGTAGCATTTTCCATGGTTAAGAATGCTTGCAATGAGGGCAGTTTCATGTTTAGACTGCTAACATTTAGCAGCATGACCTTTAATTTGGGTTTTGTTGAAATTTTTATGTTGGTAGTTTTAACTTCATCACTTTTTCTAAAAAAAGGCACAATTGGGGAGGCAAGTGCCTTTGCCAGAAGCATGAAGCCCAAGTGAGACAGATGCATGCCATCTCTGGCAAAGCATTGTGGTCTGTTAATCACATCTTCCCAGGCTGTCAGGTACTGGATCCCCCTGGAATGACACCAGAAACTAAACCAATTGTTAAAGTCTATCATTTTCTGTTTGCATTGAGGCATCATTCTGGGTGATGGTAGAATGCTGGTTAAGGCTAGGGGCATACCTGCCTGGGACAAATATTCAGCAAGTTCAATCATGTCTCTCTTCATATAGTCCAGGGAGGTAGGTCTCAAGTCATTCACACCAACATGGACTATGACAGAGTCATAACAGTAAAACACACACAGAGCTTCTGCAGGTACGGCAAGTGCTGGCCAACAGTACCTGTTGTTGAGAGACTTGATTGTGTGTGTGATATGGCGGACAACTAACCATGACTTTCTCCTTATCCAGCCTGGTGAGAGGCACATCTGTGTGTCTCACAATGGAGTCTCCTATGACTAATATGTTGGGTTTATGGTTAAGCCTTAGTGGTTGTCAGACACAGGTGTGTGAACTATGCATATGTGATGTGTAGAGCTGTGGAGATTGCATGTATTTTTGCCTCAGAGTTCTCCTTTGTTTGGGTATGTTTTTGTTGAGGACCTCCACATATATGGGTGTGTGTTGTGTAGGTGTGGGTGGTGTTTCAGGTGTAGTGATTGTGTTGACAACTTTCTCAGTGCCATATATACTGGCTTGTGAGGGAGAGAGCATGGACTCTAGGTTCCTAATGCAATTGCATCTCACTCAAATTGTGTTCCTAGGTGGTAGTAGTAAGTGATTGTCTGTGTACATAAGGCAGTTGCTATACAAATATCTGTCCTTGGAGTATAGAGAGGAGCAATGTGAAGCCATGCTATGTATATGTATGGCAGCAGTAACTCAAAATATATGACTACTGTGGCCATTTCAAACTCTTTCATTCCAATATTTATGCATTTTCTCAAACATTTGTCTTCTTAGTTTATTGTTAGCTAGTATTTTGTAACCTTAGCTAGTATTTTATAACCTTTGAATAATAAGCCATGGGCACAATTTATGTCCTCTTAGAAATAATAAAAAAAAATAATCAGTCCGAAATTATTTTTTTTTATTAATAATTTTTGTTAAGGCCACCACTGGATGAAAAGGTTGGGAAATGCTCCAAAATGCATCTCATAGCTTTTCTTACTTTATGGAGCATGTGGTCTTCAGACCCCCCACCCCCCCACACACACCTTAACTGAGTTACTTTCTGCACAGTAATTACTGTGCTATTTTGGCCAGGCAAGGTGTGTCGATAGGAGGCGAGGAAAAGTTCATTTAAACAGAAACACTGAATTTCTTTCCTCAGTCATGATTTTTTTCACATTATCATTGGTTTAAAATATTCTAAAAAACTTTAAAATGCACTTCAGAGCGTATGGCTTCTTGAAAAAGCTGACTAGTATATTTGCATAAGCATCTAAGGTATGGTGAAACCTCATTAAAAAACTACTGGAACTTGGAAATAAGCCAGCTACAACAGTAACAACAATAATTGTCTTGTAACCAGTGTGAATTGAATTTGCCCTCACAGGGCAGCATCAATGAATATATAATATCAAGACATTCTTCTATGCACCAGCTACATTGGTTCTACTGGCAGTTTATGCAATGAAGAGACAGCGTGGAAGCTGATAAATGAACAGGTAGTATGTAGCCCTCTTCTCTTAAGAGTAAGTGAATGGTAATGAGGTGGTACATGCTTGATTCTTACAATGAGTATGACTGCTTATGAATGGGAATGAGGTCCCACATGCCTGATTCTTACACTGAGTACAGCTAGTTATGAATGGGAATGAGGTCCCACATGCCTGATTCTGACAATGAGTACAGCTAGTTATGAATGGGAATGAGGTGCCACATGCCTGATTCTGACAATGAGTACAGCTAGTTATGAATGGGAATGAGGTCCCACATGCCTGATTCTGACAATGAGTACAGCTAGTTATGAATGGGAATGAGGTCCCACATGCCTGATTCTTACACTGAGTACAGCTAGTTATGAATGGGAATGAGGTGGTACATGCTTGATTCTTACAATGAGTATGACTGCTTATGAATGGGAATGAGGTGCCACATGCCTGATTCTGACAATGAGTACAGCTAGTTATGAATGGGAATGAGGTCCCACATGCCTGATTCTGACAATGAGTACAGCTAGTTATGAATGGGAATGAGGTCCCACATGCCTGATTCTGACACTGAGTACAACTAGATATTGTTGTCCTTCCTTTTATGGCTACCATTGAGTCTTATTATCTTTTGCATTAGAGGTTCAGAGTGGAAATATTTATCTTTCTCATTCCTCTTTGTGACTGGGAACCCAGCTATTTATGTTTCTTATTCTTTCTGTTGACAGGGGATCGATTAATTTCTTTTTTAATCCCAGTATGGTTCTCTAGCACACATTCCAAGAAGCAGTATACATCTGTGAGTACTTCTGTCCACTCCACCTAACTCCAGGGTTAGTCTAACCACCTGGGGAATGGATCATGAATGTTTTCCAAGTTTGTACTCCTCTCTCCATAATTTTTAAAAAAATTTTTATTTGCATATTTAACATAACTGCCAACTGAATCCTTTCTAGTTATGCCCTGTTAGATTAAAACATTCTTGAGCGAACATTAACATAGTGCAGCAGTTTGAAAACGATGTTTTGTAACAACTGCCGAGGACCTATGCCCATTCATTACTGTGGCAGAGGTACTGTGTTTAACTAATGGAAATGAGAATTTACTATCAATGACAGAAGTCAACATGGCTAAGTAACATCGACTTACAGCTTCCCCTGTTCAATGCTACTTTATGCTGGACTTGAAAAGTATTACTAAAGGGCATTCCAGATTTTTAAGATCAGAGATTCACAAGGTCTAAGTGCAGCATTCCAGAAAATAGCAAGGCTTGTAATAAGCTGAGAGAGTTGGAGGGAGATGCTTGCAATGAATGTCTGTTTGGCATTAACTTAAAAATAAAATGTAATGTGAGAAAGTATGCCATATTGATGATATTTTTAAGTTAGTAAATTTGTTGGGAGTGCTCCCTCTTGGAATATAAGAAGCAGTTTGATTTTCCTGATGTTGAAGCAGTGATCTTCTGCAAGAGTGTACAGCATAAATCTGCAAATTATATTCATTTTTGTTTGCATCCTTCAGCAACTGAAGGTTTTATCTTTCTGAAAACAGGATGGTTTTACAATGAATTAACTAAGAACAGTAATTCACAACTGTTATGTTCACATACAAAGGACATAAATTCACTTTTAATTAGAAAAAATCCAATGCATAATTAGACCAAACCAGCTTTCTGTGACTTGCTTCATACATTATAATGCTCCTTTGCATGCACTGGCTGTGACTTATATACATGCCTTGCTTTTTTTTTTATTCCCCCATAGGACTTTTCCCAATGACTCCCTTACCTGCTCCCTACATATCTCATATTTAACATTAGGGGACAGACAGACAACCCTTACACTTCTGATGAGCCCTCTGTCCCATTTGTCCACATTGGGGGGCACTAATCAACTCATTTATCATCATCTCCAATTCAGCTGAACATGCACAGCAAAACAATAGAAACTTGCTCTCTCCTCTTCCATAAGTGATCAATAACCATCCCATAAACATAGTTAAGGTGGTAGAACAGGCCATCTTCTCCCCAGCATAGGTAGTCTTGCATTGGTCCTTCAATGCCGTTCTCCATCACCTAGCCCTCCACCACCTCAGCCACTAATCAAACATGGCTGATAGTCAGCATCCCTTCACACAACATGGCAAAATGATGTGCACCCCCTTTTCTGTTTTCCATTTTAGTTTTATTTCTACATGTCTACTCAAAATATGTATATATAGCATGCACTACAGATGATCTATGGACAGCATGGGTGGAGAAAATAACATCACTGGATGTATGATCCCATGCAAATGTACCTCCCACCCACTGTAGCAATTTGCATTATACATATAGCAACTTTTGCCTGCCAAGTGAGTAATTACTGAGACACATTAATTGTCGAGATAAGAAATATGGATTTGTTTCATATATTTTCAGTCTCCATTTACAGGAGTGACAGAATGCGGTTCATAGTTGTTTACTAAGCTAACAATCACAAGGGTCTTTTTAAGCCTAGCCATGCATCTCAAATCTCTGACAAGTTCTGATACCACTAATAACTATAAGCAGAGCCTTGGAAGATTAAATATTTACAAGCAGGGGCCTAGGAGATGAACCATTTATAGGTTGTCTGTGTCGGTTAGAGACACAGTTCCTAAACCATGGATGAATTTCCTGGTCCGCATCCAATTGAATTGGGTTGGGGGGAAATCTGCTTCACATGGATGGGGAACCTGTTTCAGAGATGGGTTAGTCTCTGAGATATATACCTGTCTCTTCAGCAGGTCCTATTTATATCACAGGCAAGGTTTAAGTCTTTAGAATGGGTAATTCTGGTGCTGTTTGTTTTGTGGATATGAAGGACGTCCATCAGAGTGGAGTCTGACAATGTCCTGTATGCCAGGCATAGATCTCCCCTCAAAAGCATGTAAGAGACAGAACACAGGCTAGGGCCTTGAGGCAGTCTGCATAGGACATTTTACTTACACCCTGTATTCTTTTAGTGAGGAACCTCTGTGGACATTCCACTTGTTGGATATGCCTGGTTAGGTACATACCAAAGTGAGCATTGTACTCAATGACAGGTCTGATGAATGCCAAATACAGTGGAACAATGACTTCCTTGGACTTAGATACCATATCTTTGTTTATAAGTTGTGCAACACAGAATGATTTCCTCACTACTGTAGACACGTGATGATCAAAGGCTAAATTACTGTCTACATGTGTCCCTACTTCCCTGAGTACTGGGTCAACTCTAAGAGGTGTGTTGTCAATCAATATGATAGTTAACCAGGGGTGGATGACTTCCTGAAGGATCCTATTACACATTTCTTGGCATTTAGTTTTAGTCCATGGCTCTGACACCAGTTGTTTGTCTGTGTTATCCCGTCCTGGACAATATTTGTGTCAGAGTGGGATTCAATGACAGCTCCTAGAGACCACTGACATTGACTTCCGAGATGTAAATGTCAAAAAGGTGCAATCCAAGGACCAGTCCCTGAGGGACCACTTGTGATTGCCATCTTTGTAGAGGTGGACTCCCCAGTTCTAACTTCCTGGGTCCTGTCTGTGAGCCAGTTGCCTATCCACCGGGTGACATATGGGTTTGTACCTAACCTCTTCAGTTTGCCAACAATGCGCAAGCTTGGCCAGGTCAAGGTAGGTAGTTTGAAGCATTTTGCTCTCATCCATTGCTTTGGTGACCTTCTCAAAGAAGTCCACCAGGTTGAGTAGGCATGACCTGCTCTTGATGATACCAAACTGGGTTTGACCCACTGTCTTGAGATGTACTATATCACTGTTGATCTTTCCATGGCTTTACATATAAGACTACTGAGACTTATAGGTCTGTAGTTTCCAGGGTCTGTAGATGTCCAACCTTTGTGCAGAGGGATGACTGTTGCTGTTCTCCATTCAATTGACACAAAGCCTGTTTGGAGGCTGCAGTTAAATAGCAATCCCAGAAGGCCTGCTAGGAAATATTTCATGATATTTAGAAGGCATGCTTGGATATTATCTGGGTCTATTGATGCAGTCATAGGCACCGGAACCATAGGGTGAGGGGGAGGGAGCGCCCCTCCACTTTTACAGCTGGAGGACCTGTAGGACTCATGCGCATGTCACACACTAATTTAAACACAAAAGTGCGTGGAAAGCATTTTTGCTGATAAGGCTCCCTCCAAGTGTTAGGTCCATTTCTGTTATGCGGCCGGCTCCATTACTTCTAAAGCTCCAGTTCTGAAGTAAGTGATAGCTCCAACCGACCAAATATTTCTGTTATGCATTAATGCTTGCTAGCTCTACTTTTATGATACCGAGTGAAGCTTCAGTTTACTAGGAGGTGTGTGGCTCCGTTTTTATAATGTAGAGTGAAGCTCTGGTTTACTTGAAGGTGTGTGGCTCCATTTTTATGATGCAGAGTGAAGCTCTGGTTTGCTAGCTCAATTTTTATGATGCAGAGTGAAGCTCCGGTTTACTTGAAGGTATGTGAACTCCGGTTTACTTGCTCTGGTTTACTTGAAGGTGTGTAAGCTCCAGTTTACTTGCTCCAGTTTACTTAAAGGTGTGCAAGCCCCAGGTAACTTGCTCCAGTTTACTTGAAGGTATGCAAGCTCCATTTTACTTGCTCCGGTTTACTTGAAGGTGTGCAAGCTCCAGTTTACTTGAAGGTGTGTAAGCTCCGGTTTACTTGAAGGTGTGTAAGCTCCAGTTTACTTGAAGGTATGCAAGCTCCATTTTACTTGCTCCAGTTTACTTGAAGGTGTGCAAGCTCCAGTTTACTTGAAGGTGTGCAAGCTCCAGTTGACTTGAAGGTGTGTAAGCTCCAGTTTACTTGAAGGTGTGCATGCTCCGGTTTACTTGAAGGTGTGTAAGCTCCGGTTTACTTGAAGGTGTGCAAGCTCTGTTTTACTTGAAGGTGTGCAAGCTCCGGTTTACTTGAAGGTGTGCAAGTTCTAGTTTACTTGAAGGTGTGTAAGCTCCAGTTTACTTGAAGATGTGTAAGCTCCAGTTTACTTGAGTGTGTGTGTATGGGTGTGTGTATGTAGTAAAGAAAGTTTACTTTTTTGTGATCAGCATGCTAGATAAGAAATTGCTTGGTCTGCATTTTTTTTTTATCTGTCATGTATCCCTACCCCTCTTTGGGAGAGTTGCTTAAACAGAAAAAATGTAAAGAGCTAACAGACTGATTTTGCGCAGCATAATTTTGAAGTTCATCTGGAGTATTTATTGTCATTGAGCTAGGCAAAGTTTACATTAAAATCTCTGAGCACACATTAAACTCCATTTAAAACAGCATTGAAATTGCAGTTTGGCATCATGGCTCAAGACATTGATTTATTTTATTCCTCACTGATAATTGAATGTAACATTGTTTCATTGTATTTTCTGAGAGACCAATGTTATTGAGCAGTGGTTTGAGAAAAGGCATATGCTTATCTGTACCTTTCATTTGACAAGTTCTGGAACTATTCTCACAAATGAGGTTATGCATGGCATTGCATATTACAGATGACAGCAGTTTTAAAACAGGAGTAAGATTAAACTTTTTAAAAGTACAAATTGTTATAAAAAAGAAAATTGTATTCTAATATTTTGGCCTACATTCTAATCATGATGTATACTTTAATCATATGGTAATATTTTCTATCAACAGGGCTAAGTCTCAGTTGTCAGAGCTGTTTTTGAAAGAGATGTTGCATCTGAAGCCTGCTATGAAACAGGTGGCTCCTCCTTGAGATTGCAATTTTGTGTTAAAAAAACTAACTTGCTCCATTTGAACAAACTCATCAATTTGACCAGAGGTTCTTGACATGGAAAAGTGTCTTAGTTATTGCTCTGATATCTTTAAGTATCAGAACTGCAAGCCCTCAAAAAAATTTTGGCTTTTTCCAGATTTCTTCTGCTGTGAATTGAGAGATTTAGTTGTGTCAAGTGGATGGCGCAGTGGTAGTGTTCTTGCTTCACAGCAAGAGGTTATGTGGTTTGATTCTTGGCTGGGGTGCTGTCTGTATGTTCTCCCTGCATTTGTGTGGGTTTCCTATGGATACACTGGTTTCCTCCCATGTTACAAAGACATGCAACTGGAGCATTTCTCTCTGGACCTCTGCCCTCTGCTGAAAATTGGCTTTCTTCCAAGTCAGACTTTCCTGGTAAATAAATAAAAAAAAATACAAGGAGCTGAGAGCTTCAGCGGAAGAGAAGTTTAGCACTGCTTATTCCAAGACCATTTGCATTGTTAGTAGCGCAACAGGTAGTAGCCTTACTTTTGATGCAGAAGGCTGTGGGTTCTACTCCCACAGTATGCAAATGGATCACTGATACTGGACTATGTTGTATTTTAAAGGATGCTACATCTTGTGAATGTTCTCCTTTGGAGGAGTTACCTAGTAACTATGAACCTGTTATCAGTTTGCCATCCATTCCCTGTTGTAATATTATTAGCTTATCATTTTTTAATGTAACATAGGCAATTTATTCTTCAAGGGCAACAGCCAGTTTATTTGTAGGTGAAACAATGAAATATAGAGTTGTTTCCTAGCAGCAACCTCTTCATTAGTTAGCGATCCCTTAACTGTGAAATTATTTAGATGACTTACTAATACAGAAATTTTGCATATTTACTGATATTGGTGGATTGTAATGAGTAATGACAGAAGTTTGAGTGGCATTTTATGGTTGAAACTTTCTGAAATGGGTAGTTTTGTCATTATTGGTTCATACATTTTTTTTCCTTGCTTACTGGAAGACTGTTCAAAACTACAGATTTAAAACACATTCTAACAACCGGTGCTGTATTGTACAAGGAATATAATTTAATACAATCAGTAAGGTGAATCAAGGAATGCATACATGTATGCATGGCCCTAAAAATGTGTTTGAAAACAGCCTAGAGGAAAGTGTGAAAGGCTCAAAATCATGGAGAAATTTTAAGCTTTACTCTTGTTACCAAAGCAATGGATGAATATAAAACAGTTCACACCACATTACCTTGACCTGGCCAAGCCTTTTGACACAATCCCTTACTCAGGTGTAGTACAAAAGATGAATAATGTATGAGCAAACACTTGCATCATCAGATGCATTGCCAACTTGGCTCACAGGATGCAGGAGATCAAAACAGGGGAAGAGACCAGTTACCAATGGAGTCCTCCAAGGTTTGGTGCTGAGACTTTTCTGTTTGGCATATACATCTCAAAACTAAAAAGAAATACCAAAGAGCTTTGGCCAGCTAAGTTTGAGATGATTGCAAGCTAGGAGCAGTTAGTGAATCCCCAAATGACTTAACCATCATGCAGGAAGGTTTGTCCCAAATAACAACTGGTGTCAAAATCATGGCAATGCCCTCTGAGAACTGACCCAATTGTTTGGCATTTGGGATGTTGTGTGTACAGTGACCTAACTTTTGACCAGCATGTGCCCAGAGTCATAAGAAAGCCTTTCTATATTGCACACCCTATAAACAAATTGATTATGACTAGATTTAGAGATGTTGTTGTCCCCTTAATAAATCTCATTAAGTCAAACATTTTGTACAATGCCCACTTTGGTATATATCTCTCCAGCCCCATGCAACAATTGGAATACCTTCAGAGATACCTTACTAAAAGGATACAAGTCCTAAACAATAGGTCTTGCATGGACCACCTCAAAGATGTATTACTATACTCAGTATCCTACAGAGTGCTTAGAGGTGACATGTCAGACTGGCATACAAGGCATCCTCCAACCTAATTCAGATGGACCTACTGAACATCAGCAAGTCAAATGGCATCAGAAATACTCAGTTCAGGTATATAAACTGAATGTTGTGGAGAGATGGATATATATAACAGAGGCTACCACTGTTCCAGAACAGACTATCCATAAAAATAAAACAAAACTCATCTGTACATATTCAAATGCAACTTGGATCTAAGGATGGGTAATAGAAAATGCACTCCAGGATTTCGTCTCATGTCACCAATGGATAGAGGCAGTTCCTAAATGATGCACCCCTTACATGAGTCCCTTTAAATTATCAATGGTATGATCACAGTTGTTCCCACTAGGGCTAATATACAATTATCAGCCATGGGATAGTTATGTCCAATCAGAAAATGTTAATTCAAGCACCAAAAGGGAATTGGCTAAGCTTAAAATGTCCTCCAAGTGAACCTATGTTGTGGTAGTGAATAGTTATAAAAAAATTACCCTTTTTTAGATCACTAAGTCCCCCTGTCACCCTCGCCCCCCCCCCCCCCCCCCAGTCTTCAACAGCTTCTGGCTCCTATGGATGCAGTGTTCTTGGCTTTAGAGGGAGCATTAAGGACCTATTCCTCAATGATAGCAGAAGGATTTATATTTGATGGTATTCCCTGAGGAAAGGCTGAGGGGGAGAGAGGGGTTAAGTTGGTGCTGAATTTATCAGCTAGTAGGTTTGCTATATCTTCTGGTTCAGTATAGGTAGCTTCATTTACAATGAGCTCTGCACACAATTGTGTGTTGCCTTTGAGGTTGGGGACATAGCTAAAGAATGCCATGTGGTTTACTTCAAATTTGGCTTTGATAGAGTTCATTTGTCCTCTGAGTTGTTTGTTTAGTTTGATGAGAGTACTTTTTTTTAATGCTGGGTGCTGCACCTCCTAATTTTTGCCATGATTTTCTTCCTTCTGTTATACAGCCTATTGATTTTGTGATTTCACCAGAGTGGCTTGTTTTTTAACTTAGTTCTGTACTTCTTCTTGGTGGATACAGCTGCCTCTGTGCAGCTGTTAACGTGCTTATACAGGGTTTCTGTGAACATTTCTGTATAGGTAGCAGTATTCTCATGGATTTTGCTTGAAATTTTGCCAGGTTATCACTTAATAGCAGGAAGTTAGCCTTAGAGTAGTTCCTGAATATTCCAGGATTAGCTGAGGGTCCAGGTTTTATTTTTACTTCAAAGGAGACCAGTTTGTGGTCTGACCTTACCAGTGATAACATTTCAGTAAGGGGTGTGTACCACTCTTCCATATTAGTGAGGACCAGATCCAGTATGGTTGCACCCCTGGTTAGTGTATTGGCAATCTGGTCCAGGGAGTTTGTATTTACAATATCCAGGAATCTCTGTGCCTGTACGTTTAGTGTCATATAGAATTCCCAGTTAACAGTGGGGGTAATTAAAGTTGCCTATGAATATGGTATTGGGTTGGATGGTTAATATTTCCAATAAGTTTAAATACATAATATGGGTTTCCTGGGTCATAGAGGGGGGACCTATAGCTTGCAAGGAAGTGGTATTGGATTTTTTCCTATGGTGATTTGAACATGGAGCACTCCGGTGTATTGTCCTGTTTGACCAGCCTTGAGGTATATTTATTTTTTATGTAAATCGAGACATCTCCAACTTTAGTCCCTGTCTGTGCAGTAGCTGATCTAAATGTTTGGAAGGCATTATAACCTTGCACTGTTGGTGTGCTGTTATTGGCTTTAAACCATGTCTCAGTGACCACACAGACATCAGCATTCTCTAGAGTGAACTTCTAGGGAGTGGAGTTTTTTCCTTAGATGCCTAGCATTGAGCGGTAATACCTTTAGATTTTCTTGGTTTTGATTTGCTATGTTGGAAGTGCTTTCAGTTTGGCATTGCCTAAAATAGGCACTATGGGGGAAGACAATGTTTTAGCTAATATTCAGAAGCCTAGAGCAGAGAGGTTCAGACCATCCCTGCTAAAGCAGCGTGGTCTGTTGACCATCTCCTTCCATGTTCACAACTATTGCACACCTTTAGGATTAGAATAGAAACTAAGCCAATTATTAAAGTCAGTCATCTTTTGTTTGTATTGTGGTATCATCCTTGGAGAAGGTAAAATGCTGCTCACTGCTAGGCTCATACCAGCCTGAGATACACATTCCCAGAGCTCCATGACGTCTGTCTTCATAGAGTCTAGTGAGGAATGCCTCAGGTCATTTACTCCCACATGGACTATGACTGAGTCATGCTGGTACCTGTGGTCCAGTGACCTGAGTGCATGTGTAATGTGGTGGATCCTAGCAGCTGATAAGCATCTGACCATGACTTTTTCCTTACTCAGCCTGGTGAGAGGAACATCAGTGAGTCTCCAATGACTAGAATGTTGGATTGTTTGGTGGCTTTCCTTATGGGCTGAGAAGTAGAGGCTCCATGAGATGTGGCCCTATGTGTTAATGAGGGTGTTGTTTTGAAAGAATGCATTTGGGGCTGCTGAGGGTATTTGTTATGTGTACTTCATCTTGGAGGTCCCTAGGGTTTAAGAAGGTGGCATTTAAGTGCCACAGCATATGTGGGTTTATATGTCTGCTTTGAATTGTTTGTGATGGGTGCAGCATGTGTACTACTGTCAACCTTATTGACATCAGGAATACTTTTACGTGAGAGTTTTGCATCCACTGGCATTGTGTAAATACATCTCTCACATAGCATATCAGCTTGTTTGAGAATTAACTGGTTGTCATTAAACATGAGACAATTTCTACATTGCCTCAGGATGCCCATATCCATTAAGCTGGTAACAGAGATAGTGGGAAAGTTCATACCCATGGCAGTAGACCCTTTTTTATTGATTAGATGGAGTGAGAATATAAAGCAATGTCAGGTATGTCCAGTTTGCAACTCTGGGGAAAATACTTGTCACTGTAAACTAATTGTCCTGTGTGAAACAAGGTATTGGTGAAATTTCAATAGTGCTTTTACGGAAAAAATATCACTGAAGCTGTTTGTGTCTGTACAGGGCACTGCAAGAGTTTTCCTCTTGCTATTCACTGGAACATGCAATTACAGAGCAAGCAATTCTAAGGTGTTTATTTAGCATGTAGAAATGAGATTTTAGATTTCACCCAGTAGATAAAATAATCAGTTAATAGACAAAATAATATATACATAAGAAAAATATTAAGGACATCACAGCACATTTGAATGTCAAGTTTTTCTGTCTTTATGTAGCAAGCTAGAGTATATTGTGGTTTATAAATAACTGAGTTACTTTAATATTCATAACAGGAAATGCAATATGACAAAAATAATAAGCAAATTATAAATGCATGCAAATCATAAACATTTGAAGGGTCTGTATACATTAATTTGACTAATCAGTAAATGAGAGCAGATACCATTTACTGACTGCATAACAACCTTCAAACCAAGTTTAAAATAGGTTACAATGACCCAAAAATCAACATTGTAATGCATATTTCTTGTGAAAGGTCAACAGTGTGGCATTGATATTTTTTTGTTTTAGCTGGTTTCTTGATGGTCTACTGTTTAGTGTTTAAAAAAACAAATTATTCTCAGATGCCCTGCTTTTTGACATGATTACTTAGAGGAACACGATGATTAGAATAAAATGTGCATCTCAGTTTATTAGTATGGCCATGAAGCCATCTAAGAATTATCATACATCTTTTCAGCTAAGATCATGTTATATGAATGATCCAAGCAGATGTGTATTATTATTATTATTATTGTATTGTCTTAGTTTCTAAAGTGATTGCCTTCAAAGAATATTGCATCACCATTTATGCCTGAGTGACTGTATTTGATTGCTTTGAGTCAGTCTTCAGTTAATAGTAAAAAATATTTTTCAGTTCTTCATTTCAAATAAGGAACATTCTCTGCAATCTAGTTTGTGTTCTGTTTTAACCACAGCCAACTCAGTTTATTTTATCTGCAAATGTTTATTTTTAGTAAACAGAGTAAATGGAACACATTACTTTCCCATCCCACTGTATTACTATGGAAATCCACTTTGCCGCTGCTGCTTTTAAAGAGCATCTGAGTTCTCTTAATACCATCCCATTTAAAAATACATGACTTTATATTCCAGCTGTTTTGCATTTTTCAGAACTGCATTAACATCTTTTACTGCTTTGTCTCTTAGTTTAAAAAATATCTCTGAAAGTATGCTAACTTTTTTGCCAAACAGCATATATTAGTTGAATGTTTAAATCTCTCAGGTGAATTGAGATGTCTTCAGAAAAAAAATCTTGTCAGTCACACTTATGTAACAGATGCAAATCACAAGATACAGTACACAGAAAAACTACAATTCATCTTGAAAAACTAATGTTTAAACATGCAATACGTTTGATTTCACATTTAAAAGGACTTTAACACAAGTAAATCTATATGCTCTAAAATGTTCACTAGAAAACTAAAATATAACTTACCAAATTTCAAAACAGTTTTAATGCCAACACTCTTTCAGACCTGGCAGTTGTCATGCATTCAGTATTACTAAGGTGCTTTCTCAGTATCTTCCTCTGAGTCTTACCCTAAGACCTCTCCATGACAGAAAAATTAGAACTTTTTCCACCTAAGGCACACACAGACCTTTTGCAGAGAGTGTTATTTTTATTTTGGAACATATGAAATACAAATGTTCACAGATGCTCTGTGGCAGCTTCTGTGTGGCTTTCCCTGTGTAGAAGCTGCTAGAAACATATCATCCAGGCATATACAGGACTCCATTTGTGTTGCAGTCACAGTGTCCCTTTGCTCCATAAGTTCTGTCTTTTGTTTAGGTTCAGGAAAAACATTCATATGCAAAATCTATATCTACATGTTCCAAAAGGTTTATTAAACTTTTCAGACTACAGAAAATGCTCTCCATTCTAATAAATTATCAGCCCTTATATTAACAAATATTGGTTTGATGAGTATTAATAAGATGTGCATTGCCCTATAAAATGCACCAGTTGTTTTGAATAATACTCTTAATACTGGCTGAATCAACACTAAAGGGCCAAGTGCTATTGGCTGTTTCCATATTACGAATAAAGTACCCATCAAGGCCTTCTATCACTACTGCCTCTACTTACTATAACTGTATTCCACTACATCCATTGGCTGTTTCCATATTATGAACAAGGTACCCATCAAGGCCCTCTGTCAATACTGGCCTTTATTTGCTATAACTGTATTCCACTACGTCCATTGGTTGTTTCCATATTACGAGTAAGGTATCCATCAAGGCCTTCTGTCAATACTGGCCTTTAGTTCCTTTAACTGTATTCCACTACATCCACTGGCTGTTTCCATATCATGACCAAGATACCCATCAAGACCCTCTGTCAATACTGGCCTCTAGTTGATATAACTGTATTTTACTACGTCCATTGACTGTTTCCATATTACAAACAAGGTACTCATCAAGGCCCTCTGTCAGTACTGCCTTTAGTTACTATAACTGTATTCCACTACATCCACTGGCTGTTTCCAGATCATGACCAAGGTATCCATCAAGGCCCTCTGTCAATACTGGCTTTTAGTTGGTATAAGTGTATTCCACTACATCCATTGGCTGTTTCCATATTACGAACAAGGTACCCATCCAGGCCCTCTGTCAGTACTGCCTTCAGTTACTATAACTGTATTCCACTACATCTGTTTCCATATTACGAACAAGGTACCCATCCAGGCCCTCTGTCAGTACTGCCTTTAGTTACTATAACTATATTCCACTACATCCATTGGGTGTTTCCATATTACAAACAAGGTACTCATCAAGGCCCTCTGTCAGTACTGCCTTCCCTCTGTCAGTACTGCCTTTAGTTACTATAACTGTATTCCACTGCATCCCTAAGCATAGCTTCTGCTACATCTGATTGGCTGCTTAAGTGAACTTAGTTGTTAAATCCTGAACATCTCTGAGAAGAACATCAGTAATGGTGACAACACAGACACATGTACAAATCATCCTTTAACAACATTGTTATATGCTTGGGGTGACTATGAGTTCACAAATACAGATTAGTGATAAATACTGGTGTCAAAATCCCTATGTGTTGTCATTCAAAATATTCATGAAGACATGAAATTAACTTCTGAAATTCTGCATATTATAAAAATGGCATCTAGCAGCAGGATCTGGTTGATAAAGGAAGAAGATATAATGGTCTTAATCAGTGAAGATGCGAGATGGCCTTTTAGCAGTGAATTGAGACTAGTCTTTATAGACGTGTATGTGAGAAAGCTCATCCTCTTAGGTAAAAGAAAACATTAAGATATGAGCAAAGAAAGGCAGTGACAATCCTTTTTTATGACATAGTGACAAATTAATATTTATTGTTTAGAAAAAAACTACAGATGCTTGGTTTTAGTAATGTAACCTAATATGGGAATGAATACTGTAGTCTAGATATTACAGTATTTTGCACAGTATCTCATCTAGCCTTGGGTTTTTGCACATTTTCTGCCAAGGAGAGTTCATTGGAGGACACTAGATTGTAATATCAAGAACTGCACAAAATACTACGCAAGTTAACCTGAGAATATCTACATTTCTGTCCTGGTGAGCTGTCCTTAAAGCAGTTTTTTCTTGTAGGAACCACCAGGTCCAAAGCATAAAGTCAAAAGCAAAGTGTATCTATGAGGAATTAATTAAACAGAAGTAAGGCATTCCCCTGTATAATTCCAAGGATTATAAATGTGAACCTCAGACTTATGTGACCATTACAGGGATTTTTGGTGGGAGATATGTGTTAAGACTGAGGTTATGTAACCTTGGACCATATTTGCTGCCCCGAGGTACAGTGACCTAGGGATAGTATACATATAGTTAGCTTAGGTATAAATATGCACAAAGGCTTGAAGCCCCTGCAGAAACACGTTAAACTGTGTAATATAAGGATTTACTATTTTACTGTACTAAATCACACCTTATTTTCACAGTTGTTAGACTTGCAGTAGTGATCTCACACATGATAGGCTGTAAAAGTACAGTGTGTCATATTAAAAAGTATGTTGCTTCTGATAGTAGCCATAATTTTAACTAAGACATTTGTGATAAACAGATTTCTGTAGAATTCTGATAATTCATGGAAACTAGATACAAGTCTGAGGTCATTGCAGGTGTTGGTTGGGAAACTTTGATAGTCAGAAAATTACTAATTGCTTTCAGAGAGCATGGATAAGCTCTGTGATTAGAAATAAGTTATAAATAAAAACAAGTCTTTGTGAAATAAAATTGGAAGTAGTTTTGAGAAATGAGGGTTACAGCAGTTTGCTAAGATTATTTCAGTTGTCAAAGTGGGTAAAAAGTAGATTTTCTTTCTTTCTTTCTTTCTTTCTTTCTTTCTTTCCTCGTATTCATCTGTCTGAAGTGGAATTAGGATTTACTAGGGGATGGCTATTCAGCAGGTATTCATATATGGAAGGTTGGAGAGTTAAGAAGGAGTGTTCAAAATTAATCATATAGAATGTTCAGAGCTGTAGAAATGATAGGACTAATTATCCACGGCAGGAAAAAGCAGATAGGTATATAATTATTTTTTCTTTCATCTTTCATTTCTTTTCAAAACAGTTGAGGTTGATGATTGGGTTCTCTGCTACTCAATAAACATAACTGAGTTTATCGATTATATTTATTTATTTTTTCTACAAGATCATTCAAGGTCTCTATAGCTCTAAAAACGTAGTGAAAAACCTATTGCTCTGAAGGTATTGAAGAAAACCTATATGCTCTCACTTTTAGATTTGCTATAAGGTCTGCAGTGAGACAACATCCCAAAGTAGGAAAATAGAAAGTTTTCCCTGTGAAGAAGTAAAAATGTCAAAACCCTAAAAGTAGAGGCAAATTAATCAGACATGGTATGTAAATTTCTGTCTGCAGTAATAATTATAAGATGGATGTACAATTCATTGCTGTAAGACTGGAAATATAATATAGTATGCTTCATTCTCTGAAAGCACCAAGGAAAAGCCATCCAGAGAAATAAAAAAATATTATTCTGAGGTGAGTTGAGGCACCTTCATTAACAAAACAGAAAATAAAGTATAGTTGACATAGAAATCATTTCAATATATAAACACTTAGATAATTTTGATTTTCAAAATAAAATAAGTATTGAAATTAAATTAAATGTCTCTGTCTCTTTTTGGAGACTCATCTTGACAAGGTTTCTTCCAGCAATTTAGAACAACCTTTTTGTGTCTGGCATGGCAATAAATGATGTATCTGATTCCTAGGGTGAGCTGCTAAGGAAAAAAGAAAGATGTATTAGCCCCCAAGATGTCTGGTTATGTGCAATTGAGAAATAATTTCTAATATTTTATTTCATCATTCTTGTATGCCTACATATGCTACCAGTTTGGATTTGACAATACAAGCATAACAGAGAAAAGCTAACAGTATAGTTTTGTCATATTCTACCACCATATAAATGTAATAGAAAATTATGTAAAGAATGAAGATGCTTTATATCAATTCTAGCATTTCTTCCATCATGCTAATACAAATGTTTGCTAATTTCTTCATCCCTGTTTCTGAAAAAGAGAAACAATATGCTTCAATCAATGAGGCTGTTTCAGCCAGCAAGATGGGGGTCTACACAATGTCTTGTATCTCTGATAACATTCTGATGTACTATTCCTAAGATTGTTGATCTAGGCATATATCCAAGCTTGGAAAAAATGCTGTAAAATGTCTGTATTGTATGTGTTCTTTGTGTGGGTCTGCTTCAACAACACAATCAGTGTTTTTGCTTGTAAAACTATTCATGGCCTCTGGAATTAAAATGAAAAATGAGAAATAACTGCAATGGCTAGTTAAACTTTGAGCCAATAGTTATGTGGGTTTACTTAGTGCTTCCTTAGATCATGCCTGCCAGTTAATTTTATACAATTTAAGGTTGGCATACTAAGAGAATATAAGCAAACAAGAAGATATGACAGATTGTGAAATGAGTAACTTATATATTGTTAAATCTGGCATTGATTAAGTCCATTTTTGATTTGTAGTTGGTTATAATTTTTCAGTACTTGTAAAGACTCTTCTCTGTAGTAATTTAATAAATACTTTTATAAGCACCACTACATTATACAAAAATTAAAAAAAGTGCTTAGGAAACTATGATGAGGATTTCTGGTTACCACTGCATGTTTAATATGTTATTTCCTTGTATTGAAGACTAAAGATTTGTCTGCCATGATGTAAAGAATTTCACATCTTTCACCAGGTAATCTCTAGTAAAAGCAATTGCAGCCTATATTGTTATTTAAATCCAATATGAATAGTAGTTTAGAATGTCAAGATCAGTTATATAAATTCTGATGGAATTTGGTCCTAAGAACCATTTCCTGGGTTTTGCACTGAGTAATTCAGAAGTCTGCAAGCAGTTTCAGATTTAGTAGTTATTAGGAAAGAACCATTATCTGGATTTTGTGATGAGTAATTCAGTAATCTATGCTTTAACGGGTAATTTAATTTTGTGGTAGCAGTTCATAAAGAACACTTACCTGCACTTTTTGCATTAAGTAATTCAATACTCCGTAACATTATAGGCTCTGTCAGCTTTATAATAGTAATTAGGAAAGGACCATTACCTTGGTTTTGTGTTGATTGGCACACTAGTCTCTAGTTTTATAGACTGTTTAAGCTTTGTATTAGTGACAGAATGGTTTTGGTTAAATATGTCACTGTTATAAGAATTTATTCTGCATGTAAGATAAATCTAATTGTGTTAAGACGTGTTGTGAGGCATATAATAAGACAATTTGTAATTACTCTACATTCAAGTATGTTAGCACAGGTGATGACCAGAGTAGGGATGTTGGGCAGCTCATACCTCTCAGCCTCTTAGCCCAAGAAATCTGGACAAAGCCTTACATAACAGGGGTACAAAGGCCCAAAAACAGGGACAGATTTTAAATATTGCTCTTATAAACTTAGAAAGTAGCTAGAATAACAGAGTTTGTGTTAAAATGCATTTTCTAAAGGATATGAAGTCTGAAACTCAAATGTGTGCCATTATTTAGTGATCATTCCTCAGATCATCCCAGTAATTTGCTAGAAAACCACATATTTTATGAGGAACAGGCAAAAATCTATACAGTTGAGAGATATGCTAGCCTTGTTTGATGTCACTAATGATATCTTATTGCAGAATTTTAATATAATGTAAGGACTGTGCGTGTGTTAAATAAGGGTGGGGGGTGCAGTGACACAGCGAGTAGCACTGATTCCACACATAAAGGTCTGTGGTTCAGTTATCATCTGAGGTACCTTGTAGGTAGAGTCTGTGCGTCCTCATTACTCAGACATAGGTGACCTCTGGCTGCATGGTCACTGTTAGTATTTTGTTGGCCCCCAACAAATGTCAAATTGTGGACCTCATGGACACTTCCAGTCCAAGTATCACCTAGTCACAGCCACCTCTCCTAAGTAACCTTTTTGTTAACACTGCAGAGTTATAGGAGTAGTACATCCAGAACAAACTGTAGCTGCAATGCTATTATATTATGACAGGACTGTGCACCACACTGTGTTGGCCCATTTCACAGAGTGACATTTACAGTGACCGGCACTTAGTTATAATGATAAAATGTTACAACAACTCTGTATACAGGGCTGCACATAAGTGAAATGGTGCCCTAGGCACTACCTATTATTTCACCCTCTACATAGACACGCGCATACACGCACACACACACACACACACACACACACACACACACACACACACACACACACACACACACACACACACACACACACACACACACACACACACATCCTCCAGTGCTCACCCGCTGTTTTCTCACAATTCCAGGTTCCCCACAGCATATATATTATTGTTTTTTCCCTCTCTCACATTTTGTAATACTCTTTAGCTTTTTCAAGAAGTAATGGCTTTCTGTATGCTTTGAAGTGCATTTTAAAGTTTTTTTTTTACGTAATCCCTTTTTATACATTGATGACTTGAATAAAAATTGTGGTTAAAGAAAGAAATTTGGTGTTGCCATTCATCTTTAACTTTCCTTGTATCCTTTCAACACACCATACCCGGACAAGACAGCACGATGACAACTGCGTAGGAATTACATAGTTAAGGAATAGGATTATAGATGCTCTGAGGTGCATTTTAGAAATATTTCTCAACCTTTAAATCCAGTGGTTGCCTGAAAAAGTCATGAGTAAGAAAAGAATTTAAATCTTATTTTTCTATCAAGAAAGGTATGTTGTGCTCAAAGCTTAATGTTCAAAGCTAACAAAACAGTAGCTCACAATAAACTAACAAGATAATTATTTGTAAGGATACACAAATCCCATTTAGAAATATGGCCTTCTTAAACCCCCCCCTCACCCAAAAAATGACACTCGCTACCTATGCATCCCTCCGGTGTTAGAGTGGGATGAAAGCAGAAATTCAAATGGCCACAAGCAGCTAACTGTATACATGCAATAATCATTGCAGTAATGCATTCCAGCTTGTTGCTCCTAGACAGTATACTGCCTCTATAGCAGTTATACTAACCTTTGCACACAGCTGTGGTCTGTGATAAAAGTAAAAGAAACAATGACAACATTATCCCAAGCCCCAACACAAGCTTTAATGACCTCCTGTGCACACCTGTGACATTTGGTTGTGATTAAAATTATACACTATCCCCAGCCCCCAACACAAGTTGCAACAACCTTCTGGACACACCGCTGAGTGGGGTTGTTTTTAGAATGGGTGGGGCTGAGAGAAGATATCACTAAGTTCATGTCAAAATCCATTTATACAGTCTGGGTTGTGGGGGGGCCACCAGACCCCTAGAAGCACTAAGTGTCTCAGTGATTTGTGATATATTTTATGCCTATCTTTTGAAATATAATTACTTATTAACTGCTGCCCAATAGAGTTATGTATGTGCTCATCATTACTGTATGTGTGATAACAATCAGTGATATAATCTTCACACATATTCACCTTCAGGAAAAATGGAGGAATTCCATTTCACCTGCTGCATCTTTTTGAGGTGCTGCGCTGAGAAGGATCACATGGATAGGTATACACACACACACACACACACACACACACACACGAGTCAATGTTTACTGGTCGAACTGCATGTTCATCGAACAGCCATTTATCATACGCATACCATTATAGGATCATAGGAAGTTACTATGCTATTGGCCCTGAGGCCTTTACAAGCCTAGCCAAGAATTTAGCACATGTTCCAACAAGTCAGCACCCTATGCCACTGCCCAGCAGAGACACAGGTGGAATCCCAAGGGGTGTATTTTCTATATCCCATCTAGTTATCCAGGTTGCACTTAAAAAGGGTTAATGAGCTACTCTGCTTTACATGGAGAGGGAGTCTATTCCACAAAAGGGGGAATCCCTGGGACACAAATCTGTTCCATCAACAAGTCCTATTGATGCCACAGACCAGGTTGAGGTTGCATGTATGGGTTACTCAAGTGGAGCTTGACTTGCAGATATGCAACAGTCCCATCAGGGCAGGGTCTGAGATTGCTTTGTATGCCAGACAGAGGTCACCTCTGAGGAGTTTGTAGGAGACTGAGTAGAGGGACTGGGCTTTTAGCCTATCTGTATAGGTTAGATTGTTTGAGGCCCTGGATTCTCCGGGTAAGGAACCTCTTTGGTCTCTCTAGCTGCTGCATGTGCTTTATGAGGTACATGCCGAAAGAGGCATTGTACTCAATAATGGGTCTTATAAGGGAATAATACAGGGATGTTATGACCATCTTGTCCCTGGATGAGATACCCTTACTAATAAGGTGGGGCATTTAGAAAGCTTTCCATATGACAGAGGCAATATGGTGGTCAGAAGTCAGTCTACTATCAACCTGAGTGCCCAAGTCCCTCACAACTGATTGTGTGCTTAGGACCTTATTATCAATGTGATAATTTGTGGAGATGTCATTTTCCCCAAAAGGGATGATGATGCACTTTTTGGCATTCAGTTTGAGGCCATGTTTCTAGCACCAGTCATTTGTTTGGGTGAGATCCTCTTAGAGGATGCCCACATCACTAGGGGAATTGATGATAGCACTCAGCTTGCAGTCATCTGCAAACTTGGTTAGCCATAGCCCACTAGATTTTGGCCTGCACCTCTGAGAAGTATATCCCAAACAGCAGAGGCCCCAGGACTGATCCCTGGGGTACACTGATTTTTACGGGTCAATTACTTTAGGTGGCTTCCCCTATTTTGACTAGGTGGATTCTATCAGTGAGCCAGTTTGCTACCCATCTGGTAACATATGGATTGATGCCTAGTTGAGAGAGTTTATTTATTATACCTGAGTGGGGAATAGTATCGAAGGCTTTGGCCAGGTCAAGGTAGGTGATTTGCACTGTCTTTCCCTTGTCTATGGCTTTGGTGACTGTGTTAAAGATGTCGACCAAATAAACAGGCATGACCTGTCCTTGACAAAATCAAACTGTGTGGGATAAGTGTATAGAGGTCGCCAATGTCCTTGTTAATGAGGTCCATGATAATCCGCTCCATGACCTTGCAGATCAGGCTAGTTAGGTTGATGGGTCTATAATTTCAAGGATTCATGGGCAATCCATCTTTGTGCACTCAGCTGGGACAAAGCTGGTACTCAGGCTTTGGTTGAATAGGGTGCCTAATGGTGCTGCAAGTTCCTGCCTGAGTTCATGTAGGATGCAGCCTGGAATGATATCGGGTCCCATGGAGACTGTGTTTTTTGCCTTGGAGATGGCAGTGATAACTTGCTCCCTAGAGATAGAGGGGGAGGGGGGCAGGACTGGGGATGTCCTGTTTTACTGATGAGACAGAAAAGTGAAGTTTTCACTGAACATGTCTGCCAGTAGGTTGGTTATATCTACAGCGTTTGTGTATGTGGTGTCCATTGACCACCAGTTCTAAGCAGATCTGGGTGCTTCCCTTAAGATTGCAGACATACGTGAAGAAGGCCTTATGATTGTCTTTAGTAGATGTGGCCAGTTTGGACTCGAAGTTTGCTTGGGAGTATTTCACTAGTGCTCTTATTTGCTTGTTCAGGCTAAGGAGAGATTGCTTCCAGTTAGGCATCTGCTTCTTCTTGGTCATGGACAGCAATTCTTTCCTTTTATTATAGAGTTTATTTATTGGAGATGTAAACCAGACAGGTTTACTCTTCCTTGAGGAGGATGATTTCATCCTGTCTGGTATTCCTGGTTCCATGCAGCTATATAAATGCTCATATAGTACTTTGGTGTAGGTATGGACATATGTGCCAGTTCTTGTGGAGCGGGCTGTTAAGCTGGTTATATCTTCCCTCAGGAGGTTTTAATCAGCTTTGGAGAAGTTTTTTTGTTTGACCCTAGCTGGTGGGGGGGGGGGGGTCAGGGGAGATGGTGACTTTGAAAAAAGTGCTTTGTGGTTGAATCTTACTAGAGATTATGACACTGTAGGATCCTGCAGTTGTTACTCATGTTGGTTAATACCAAGACCAAGATATTTTCACCTCTTGTGGGGATGTCAACCAACTGGTTCAATGCATTTGCATTGACAAAATCAAGGAATCACTGGGCATTTGTGTTTTGGCATGAGTATTTCCTCCGATCTATGGTTGGATAGAAGCCCAGGATCAGGGTAAAGGGCTGAATCTTTATAGATTTGAAGAGGTCCAGATAGGTGGAGTGGGCATCTTGAGTCAAATTTGGAGGCCTTTAGCTAGCTATGATTTGAATAGGATCTTGTCAGTTGTTAACTGCTCCTGGAGTGTTTTCTGTGCATCATACTGTTTGACCAACCTAGAGGTATGTATGTCTTTTATATTTATATATATATATATATATATATATATATATATATATATATATATATCAAGGTTTGGGGTCTGAATGAATGATTGGATGAGTAACCTGGTATGGCAGGGGTGCTCTCCGCAGTTTTGAACCAGGTTTCTGAGACTGCCCAAATGTCAGCTTCTTCCAGGGTTAAGAATGCTTGCATTGATCGCAGTTTCATGGTTAGATTCCTAGAATTTTGCAGCATGACCTTTAATTTACATTTTAATGAAATGTTCCTGTTGGTAGACTTGATCTCATGGCATTAGCTAAAAAAAGGCACTATGGAGGAGGCAACTACCTTTGCCAGATGCCTGAAGCCCAAGGGAGACAGATGCAGGCCATCTCTGGCAAAGCATCATGGTTTGTCAGTCATGTCATCCCAGGCTGACAGGTACTGGATCCCCATGGAGTGACACCAGAAACTAAGCCAATTGTTAAAGTCAATCATTTTCTGTTTGTATTGATGCATGGATGGTAGAATGCTGCTTAAGGCTAGGAACATGCCTACCTGGGGCACATATTCAGTGAGCTCGATCACGTCTCTCTTCATACAGTCCAGGGAGGTATATCTCAAGTCATTCACTCGAACATGGACTATGACAGAGTCATAACAGTACCTGATGAGAGACTTGAGTGCATTGGTAATATGGCAGATTCTGGCACCTGACAAACAACTAACCATGGCTTTCTCCTTAGCCAGCCTGGTGAGGGGCACATCAAAACTTCCTTCCATTGAAAAGCCATATGATCATAAATTATTTAATTGAATGATCATAGTTGGCCAACATAAACAAAACTGAACATAGTACATACTTATCAGTATTGTAAATTTAATAAGTCAAGGGCACTGTCATTGGTAAAACATTTAATGAAATTGTGAAGCCTGCTATTTGACAAACCACTTTTATGCAACCAAGAGATATTTTTAAATTTTAAAGGAGAAGGCCTTGTCAGTCCTTAAGATTCTTCATCCTATGTGTTGTTATTATCCGTTTGTTTTTTTAAGTACACATGGTTGCTGTTCTAGCTTTTGTTGGTTTGACAAATGCAACAAAATATCAAACGAAGATAATTAGCTGTGGATGGCGGCCACACTGGTAACTAAAGCCAGTAAACTGTCTGCTCTTGTTTCTTCCAAACTCCCAAAGGCATGCAATAAGTGAATTGGCATTCTGCATGTTGCTCATAGGTGCACCTAAAGTGTGTGAGGGAGTGAGATGTTCCTTAATCCCTGTAACCCCATAAAGGATAAAGTCGGTGAGTGGAAACCTGCCTTATGTATCATTATTATCAAAATGGTTGAGTTGTTACTTCCCTGTTTCTAGGTTCCGCTTTATGTATGATCATTATCAAAATGGTTGACTTGTTACTTCCCTGTTTCTAGGTTCCGCTTTATGTATGATCATTATCAAAATGGTTGACTTGTTACTTCCCTGTTTCTAGGTTCCGCTTTATGTATGATCATTATCAAAATGGTTGACTTGTTACTTCCCTGTTTCTAGTTCCCCAATGTTACCTTTACTTGGCCATCATTCCGACTGTCTAAACGGGATAGTGAGGTTGTAAATTGCATAACAATCCCTTTTACCCTTTGGTGTGTTTGTATTTGCACCACAGTTGTGTGAATGTGGAGTCAATATAGGTAAGTGGGAGGGGGTGAAGTGCAAAGAGCCCCTGCATGGTACAGCTCCACTGCAAATAACTTCATTTAACTATTGACTGGGTGCAACATATTTATTTTATTTTTTTATTTATTTATTGCCATCTGTTGACCAGGAAAGTCCAACTGGGACAAGAGCCCATTTTCAGTGGAAGCCCGGGAAGAAAAGCTCCACAAACGCATTATGATTGCATGATATTTTACAAGAATTTACAGAAATTACGGTACTTTTCCGTTATCGGGGCAACAGTCATAATGAGCTTTTGGAATCCTACCGCTCATTATAACGTTGATCGTTCAGCTGTTGCGGAAATGGGTACCACACGCACAGTTATTTTGATGTGAAATTTAGTAAGTGTGGTCAATCACATTTAATAAATAACTGCAATCGTTTCACTTACACACTTGTCTGACTCAGAATAATGCATGCAAACAGGGTTTAACAGGAAGTAAATTGCCAGGCATTATTCGGAGAAAAAGAAAGTGTATAACTGCACTGCTTGCCATTATTTATGAAATGTGAAATGCCACACTTTTCTCCTAAAACCGCCAGTTGTAGAGAATGGGGAGGGGTTTGAGCTGAAATCAACAGAGAGTTTTGAGGTATATGTCAGCTGTAAACGAGACCAAACCAGGAAGTACTTGTTGCCCCGATAACATTTTTAAAAAATGTGTCCCACTTTTTGCCCATAGCTTTCTTTCCACGCCATAAGATGTACTGCATCCCGTTTTGGGGATGACAACTTCACAGCTATGTCATCGTAGCAATATATGAATTTTTTGAGACAAACAATTATATTTGTAGGCTGTGGAAGGTGAAACCGGAAGCCTAAGCTTAAACAAAACATAAAACCGAGACTTCCCCAAAATTGTATGCTGTCTCATTTGCAGTTTTGTTGATTCTTTTGATATTGGATATTTCTGCTAATATTGGCAATGGTGGACAACTTCCCTTATGACAAAACTGGTAACGAGACGAAAACAGCTGTTTCCCCGTTAACGGAAAAGTACCAAAATTACAATACAATATAGTACAATATAACAAAATGAGAAACAGACTAATAAATTGTGGGACATTACAATATCAGAGAGAAAATCGGTAATTTACAAGATCTATATACACACACACTTTTTTGTAAATATTGAAAGAAAGGAAAAGATCACTAGAGGGGTAGTGTTAGAGAGGTTGTGTAGTCAGTTTTGATTAACAAGTCAGTGTTGCAGTTTGTTGGGACATGAGTTCATAACAGAAGCAGTTAAATCACGTTTATCAGAGTACTATGAAACACTGTCTTGAATAAATGAAGACTGATTCTCTTTTACATAAAATTAATTCTTTAAATTCATCAACTGTTAAGAGTATTGCTGCTGTAAAATGGGAGGTACCGTATTCATTTAGTGGGCATGAATACATCTTCCCTACCAAGCTGAAAAGTTAAAGTTAAATATTTTATTATGTATGTGTTAAGTTTGCCAAAAATGTTGTAAAGGTAAAATGGTTGGTCTGTAGATATTATAGGTTCATAGGCATGTACTAGGCTATTGGCCCTGGAGCCTTTACAAGCCTAGCCCGTAGGATTACCCTGGCATCATGCCACCTGACCTCAGTTCCCAGTGCCTCTGTCGAGTAAAGCCACTGGTGTGATCCCCGGGGTGAATTTTCTATTTCCCATTAACTCATCAAGATTTCTCTTGAAGAGGGCCAGTGAGGTACTCTGCTTGACATGTATAGGAAGTCTATTCCATACCATGGGCAGTCTCTGGGTTATGAACTTGTCCCAAAAAAAGCTGACAATAACAAACTACATAAAACAAAACAAAAAAAAAAACGGTGAGGATACTAGAAAAATTCTTCTTTTCTTATAACTTTAATGAGGTGAAGCGCTTTTCATTTGTTCAGTGACAAACTTCATCACACCTTCTGTGTTCAGTGGACTACCATCAATGTGGTAATTCATGGTAACCGGGTTTTTCCCAAAGGGGATGATGACACTTTTTTTGGCATTAAGCTTAAGGCCATGGTTCTGACACCAGTTGTTGGTCTCCACGAGGCCTTTCTGTAGGATGTCAATATCACTTGGGGAGTTAATAATAGCTCCCGACTTGCAATCATCTGCGAACTTTGTCGGCCAGGGTCCCTTCGTGTTGGCCTGGACTTCAGAGAAGTAGATACCAAACAGGAGAGAACCCAGGACTGAACCCTGTGGGACTCCACTCGTGACTGGTCAGCAATCTGACTTGGAGTTGGCTATTTTCACACTGTGAGTTCTACCTGTGAGCCAGTTTGCAACCCACCTAGTGATATAGGGGTTGATGCCTTGCTTAGTAACTTTTTCTATGATTCCTGAGTCGGGATGGTATCAAAGGCCTTGGCCAGATCAAGGTAGGCTGTAAGAATCACTTTGCCTTCATCCACAGCTCTGGTGACTGACTCAAAGAAGTTGACCAAGTTGAGCAGGCATGATCTACCCTTCACAAAACCAAATTGTGTGGGATCCAGAGTTTGGAGATTCCCTATATCCTTGTTTATTAGGTCCATTATGATGCGTCCCATAGCTTTGCATATCAGACTCATCAGGCTAATAGGGCGATAGTTCCCAGGGTCTGTAATTACTCGTCCTTTGTGGAGAGGGATGACTGTAGCAGTTTGCCATTTGGTAGGGACAAAACTTGAGGTGAGGCTGTGACTGAACAAGACACACAGGTAAGGTGCCAGTTCAATCTGTAGTTCATGTAGAACACAGCCAGGAATATTGTCAGGGCCCATAGAAGCTGTATTATTGGAGTCGCAGAAGAACTTTCACAAAGTGACATCCAGTTAGTAGTGCTGATCAAAGATACTTGGGAATGACCAAGTAGCTACTGCACAAACAGCTTCCAAAGTAGTATTTTGAAAGAAAGCAGTAGCTATGATGTCAGATCTGGTAAAATTTGCTTTTTACACACTATTTTACCATCTGTCTTAGAAAAAAAAAGATTTAGCAGGCCATCTAGTCATTCAGTGATTTTTTTTTTTTTTTTTTTTTTACTTTCTCGACCTTTAGCAAGGGACAGAATGCTAGTTATTCTTATGGACATACTTTGTTCTGTCTACAAGCTATCCATGACATTTATGTAAACCAATCCAGTAGAAATCAACTGCACTGGTAAAATGCTGTGAAAAGAACAGAGACAAGTGAACGGGCCAATTAGATTAGTTTTAGTGATTACTTTAAATCAAAAATGAATTGTCGTTAAAAAGCAATGAAACTGTAAAATGTCTTTTAATGTGGCCCAAAGGAAAAGGCCTGCAGCAGAGTTGTTTTGGCAGAAGTGACCAACAAAAAGTCTTCATAGCAAATTTCAGTTCTACTAATGGCCATCTCAAAAATTCTCCTGAAACCAAGTCCTATACAGCAACTGTGCTCACATGGATACCGGGGCTCAACATCTATTTACAAACAGACATCTGCTTTATGTAGGTTTACGCATTTTAACAGCCAAATCTCATTTCTATATACTTTATATTGAAACAAAAGTGTTCTGCTCCCCATAATTAACTGTAGCATATCACCAGGACTGACTATAACTCTCCCCACCTCTGTCAATTAGATTTTATTTTCACCTCATTTTCTATGCTGAACTTTCAGATTCCCTCTAGACTTAGCTCTACTGTTCTATTGACACACACTCCTTAGCTTGACTCTTTATGGTACTTTTATATTTAAAAGCAGCTGCAATAGCAATTAATGCAGAAAGATTGTTTTCACTAATTTTTAATTTGATCCACTGGTTAATCAAGGTTATAGATGATAAGAAATTGTTAATTTTATCCACTGGTTAATCAAGGTTATAGATGATCAGAAATACTGTGGAATTTTTCGAAAGGGTTCATTGTTCTCAAATAAAAAAAATGGATTGTTTCAAATTGAATGACAACATGTTCTTTAATGCATTTTTATAAAATTCAATACTTGGGCCGTTAGGACCTGAGTCTATTTGAAGTCATTTCCAGTATTGTTATGTTTCATGTTCAGATGGACTGCTTCAAATGTTTCAAAGTCTGTTGCAAGCAAAATGATCAAAGTCATAGTAACCCTTTCTTTTCACCCACAATAGGTGGTCATACTAGGGTTCCTATTACGTGATTGAATGATCACAATAGCGAATGCTCATAAGAGCGAAAATGCCATACATCAAAACTATTATTGTAGGGGACAGTGCCCCCCACACACCCCCACTAAATATATATACCAACTCCGAGATTGCACTACAATGAGGAAAGGGCAAAAATTCCAATCTTCACTGTACTGTGATCCCACAAAAATCACTTTGATGTGCGGCATTTTCTCTCTTATGAGCGTTCGCTATTGTGATCATTCAATCACGTAATAGGAACCCGTCATACTATAATGTACATATTGTATAGTTTGTTTCTAGATAGTTTTATAAATATTGTGTATATATCAGGTATTCAGCATCAAAGTTTTGAAAACTCTTCTGTCCTATATAAATGCATCACATCGAAAGTCATACTATGCTACAACCAGCTCTCTGGGTAACGAAAATCATTCTATTTCATACCATACTGATACTGTTTCCACCTTTGCATAAGCATTCCTACAATTCATTTAGTGTACTTAAGATAGCCAGTTCTTGTCAAGATGGATAGATAGAAAGGGGGGGGCAGCATGGTAAGAGTTGTTGGGACCCCTTCCCATTTAGGCAGCATGTACTAAAGCTATCCCACAGCTGCATACTAAGCAGACATTTGTGTAGAGAAATGACTAGGGAGAGTATGTTTTACTTTAGTATTTTTTATTTTATCTGTTTCTTGGACAGCTAAGCCCATTGGACATACCTGTCCCTTTTTAATGACAACCCTGTGACACTGTCTGGTTAACTGACAAAAGGAATCAAACCTGATACCCTGAGCACAGAAAGCAGTTCATTAACTGCTCATAGCTTTAATCCTCTGCACTAGCTGCTAGATTAAGTTTTAGCAGGATGTTTGTAGGCCAGATGTATTCTCAACAATTAGTAAATATTGTTCTACCCAAGCCCCACATGTTTGCCTTGAGTCCGCTAGTCCCCAACCCAATATTGAGTTACCCACTGAGGGGGAGAGACATACATGGACCCATAGTAATCTACAAAAGGGCACCAACATATACTTGCAGATATGGACTATGAACTTCAAAGAAACTTTTATTGTGTGTAGAGTATCTGCTAAAGCTTTTGCTACTGTCCAAATACAGAGCTTATGTAAAGTAGAAATACAAAAAGAGATTCTTACCGAGCAAAGGACACCCTTTTTATGTTAAAGGTCATGAGGGAACTGTGATTGTTTTTTTTTAAATTGAGCAGTTCTGTACTTCAGTGTTCCATCCCAGAATGGATGGACTTGTTGAACAGTTTAACAATATCTGAAACTGATATTAAGAAAACAAATTGAATACGTTGGGAAATGCTGGGACTCCCTTTTACATTATCTTATGTTTCTGTCAGTCTTACAGTTCTCTACTGGCTTTAATCAATTCACATTGTTATATGAAAGACAAGCCAGAAGAATTTTATAACCCACGTTACAAAGTTGCTGAAAAGAATGACAATTGACTTAAATACTGCTAAATTAGACTTAGAATAAACTCACCTACCTCAGCAGTATAGTTACAGTACAAAATGCTAGAAATGTCCAAGCAACGGACAAAGTTATAGTCTAAGTTCTTATAGCCAAGAATAAATTCCTAGCAAAGTAACAAGGGCCTTATGAAATTTGAGTAAGCAAGCAATATAAATTATAGGATAAAAGCATCTGAACAGACATAAAAATGAAACAATATATATCACATTAATATTCTAAAGCCCTGAAAGGATCAAGAAGTTCTTGTAGCCAGTAGGGCCAAGGAGCAAATTGATGGTTAAGAATTTGGATCTTGAAGTGCCAATGGAGGTTTAGAATTCTGAACCTGAAGTCTTGGTAGTCCATCAGAGGAGTGAGGTGCAGGAATTCCATTAGTAAAACAAAATCATGTTTTCTGTTTTACCACTCGTGACATTGTTCCAATCTTCAGGGAAAAGGTTAGCCTGAAGCTTCACAGAATCCTTGAGGCCGAGAGAGAAGTGGTAATTGTGGGGAAAAAAATGTTGCAACTAGTTGTGGGTGAGGAATCACACAGTTCCTGTGCCTAAAGTAGGCTGATTGTGCTGATAACCTGCCCTAGTGGCAGAATAAGATTCTGCAGAGATTTTGACATCTAAATACTATTTCAAAATATGATGCTTATCCAGTGCTGGGGTGACACAAATTAATGTAAAGGCTTGAGAAATCTTTGTATTTAACCACACTAGATCTTGACAACGGTTTAGATGGATTTCCTTAACTTTGCAGTCCAGGGAAAAGACAGCATTTTGTAGCACAGATGGTGTTTTCCAAAACAAGTTCAAACCATATGGTTTACATGGAGTACAACTCATGTTTCAGCTACTTAAGGATAACATTTTGTGACCACAGTGTCTGCTATACTTCAACATATTTAGACAACATATTCATATTTAGTGGAAACATGGACAGCAATTCAAGTTATGGTAGCGGTCTTACAGCTACCTCCTGGAAGTGTAAGATAGCAATGTCTGAAACTAAATATTTTGCATTTATCATTAAGGAAGTAGTTGTAAAGCCACAGTTGTAAGCAGTATAAAATGTCTGTAACCAATTTCCAAAAAGTTGATTAGAAAACTTTTAGCATTGGTATATGTATATTATTACCATAAGTGTACACCCAGTTTTGAGGAAGTAGGCCATACACTGATGGAACTTACTGACGTGAAAGCTTCCCAAAGAGTCAAAAGGACTCCTGATAATTGCATATACCTTTTATTTTAAGGCATTTTATTGTGCATACTGATGTGTCTGCAGCTGGTTTGGGTGCTGTCACAGACTAGAAATATTATGGCAAAGAATGCCCTCTTTGCTTGTTGGCCATAACCTCATGCCTTAACAGAACTAAATATACTTCAAAAGAAAAAAGGGTGTTTTAGGATTAAGTAGACACCTGTCAGGTATTTGTTTGGATGGCCTTTTACATTAGTGCCTGATCATACCCTTCTGTAGCAGTTGGCC